>NC_092150.1:15638780-15733780 GCF_045791955.1 Oncorhynchus clarkii lewisi | reverse complement strand
AAATATGTATGAGAAGTACTGTAAGTAAGCAATACACAGGGTCAGTTCCAATACCATATTTACAGAAAATGTTGGGTTTCTCGGATAGCACTAAAATTGTTCTTTGTTCACCTCCGAGAGAGATGGGGGGTGGAGAGAGAGAGTGAGAGAGACAGAGAGAGAATGGGTGATAATCAAAAAAGTGAACTAAATGGTTGATTCAACTCTCCAGCTCCCCCTCCCCTCTGTCGCCCGCTCAGTACAAAGATCCAGATGCTTACCCCCCCAGAGACAGACTGACCCCCTTTGACCCTGCTGAGCAGAGCCAGGGTTCACAGGTCAGGGGTCAAGGAAGAATCCTCCCACTGTCTGTCTGTGTGTTTTTCTCCAGGCTAGGATTCGGGGATGGAGGAAGCTCTAGGAAAATAATGTCTGCCTGTCTGTCTGTGTGTTTTTCTCCAGGCTAGGATTCAGGGATGGAGGAAGCTCTAGGAAAATAATGTCTGCCTGTCTGTCTGTGTGTTTTTCTCCAGGCTAGGATTCAGGGATGGAGGGAGCTCTATGAAAATAATGTCTGCCTGTCTGTCTGTGTGTTTTTCTCCAGGCTAGGATTCAGGGATGGAGGGAGCTCTAGGAAAATAATGTCTGCCTGTCTGTCTGTGTGTTTTTCTCCAGGCTAGGATTCAGGGATGGAGGGAGCTCTAGGAAAATGATGTCTGCCTGTCTGTCTGTGTGTTTTTCTCCAGGCTAGGATTCAGGGATGGAGGGAGCTCTAGGAAAATAATGTTTGCCTGTCTGTCTGTGTGTTTTTCTCCAGGCTAGGATTCAGGGATGCAGGGAGCTCTAGGAAAATGATGTCTGCCTGTCTGTCTGTGTGTTTTTCTCCAGGCTAGGATTCAGGGATGGAGGGAGCTCTAGGAAAATAATGTTTGCCTGTCTGTCTGTGTGTTTTTCTCCAGGCTAGGATTCAGGGATGCAGGGAGCTCTAGGAAAATGATGTCTGCCTGTCTGTCCCGTCCATAACTGTTATTCTAATGGATAGAACAGGATAGAACACAAATGGATGATGTGAATTTGAGAGAAAACAGGACTTTTGGCTGCACTTTAATGCCTGGCTGAGAAAAACAGAAACCTTGAATGTAGACTCAGCGATATGACGTAGATGCAGAAAGTAAACAGCATAGTGGGCCAATATCCTCAACAACTAAGAGCGTTGAAGTGAGAGGCTCAAATTCTCCTCTGTTTTGGTCCCGTGGCTACTACGCGCTAACAGCGTGAAGCGAACCCATGCACATGCGCAGATACTGTGTGTGACTTTGTAAGAGCACAACTTTGCATCTTGCTCATCTCAATATCTGCGGTGCTGCTCGTGTCAACGTCATTTCGCTGAGTTTACGTTTAAGGCTGTCATAATGAATCTGTCTGTGTGTGGGAGAAAGTCGTCTTGTTCTTGTGTGTCTATCCGTGCCCATGCTTGTCGTTAATGATATTTGCAGATATTTAATCATGGTTGATTTAATCAAAAACAAACAGTCAGATTACAAGCTAGACAGACAGTTATGTACTATTTGTTTTATTCTTGGGTTGTGACTGTAGGGCACCTGTGTCAAACTCATTCCACAGAGGGCCGCTTGTCTGCAGGTTTTCGCTCCTCTCTTGTACTGGATTTATGAATTAAGATCACTAATTAGTAAGGAACACACCTGGTTGTCTAGGACACTAGGCCCTCCATGGAATGAGTTTGACACCCCTGTTGTGTAGAATACTCATCAGTCAAGTCTTGACTGAAACACTGTGTTACAGTGCGTTCGGAAAGTATTCACACCTTGACTTTTTCCACATTTTGTTATGTTACAACCTTATACTAAAATGAATTAAATTGTTTCTCCCCTTCATTAATCTACACACAATACCCCATAAGGACAAAGCAAAAACAGATTTTTTGAATGTTTTAGAAAAAAATGAAATATCACATTTACATAATTTACAGACCCTTTACTCAGTACTTTGTTGAAGCACCTTTGACAGCGATTACAGCCTTGAATCTTCTTGGGTATGACGCTACAAGCTTGGCACACCTGTATTTGGGGAGTTTCTCCCATTCTTCTCTGCAGATCCTCTCAAGCTCTGTCAGTTTGGATGGGGAGCTTCTCTGCACAGCTATTTTCAGGTCTCTCCAGAGATGTTCAATCGGGTTCAAGTCCGGGCTCTAGCTGTGCCACTCAAGGACATTCAGAGACTTGTCCCGATGCCACTCCTGTGTTGTCTTGGCTGTCTTCTAAAGGTTGTTGTCCTGTTGGAAGGTGAACCTTCACAACAGGCTGAGTTCCTGAGCGCTCTGGAGCAGGTTTTCATCAAAGATCTCTCTGTACTCTCTGTGCTCCGTTCATCTCTCCCTTGATCCTGACTAGTCTCCCACAGTCCCTGCCGCTGAAAAACATCCCCACAGCATGATGTTGCCTCCACCATGCTTCACCGTAGTGACGGTGCCAGGTTTCCTCCAGACAAGGACGCTTGGCATTCAGGCCAAAGAGTTTAATCTTGATTTCATCAGACCAGAGAATCTTGTTTCTCATGGTCTGAGAATCCTTTAGGTGCCTTTTGGAAAACTACAAGCAGGCTGTCATGTGCCTTTTACTGAGGGGTGGCTTACGTCTGGCCACTACCATAAAAGCCTGATTGGTGGAGTGCTGCAGAGATTGTTGGGCTTCTGGAAGGTTCTCCCATCTCCACAGAGGAACTCTGGACCTCTGTCAGATTGACCATCAGGTTCTTGGGTCACCTCCTTGACCATGGCCCTTCTTCCCTGATTGCTTAGTTTGGCCAGGCGGCCAGCTCCAGGGAGAATCTTGGTGGTTCCAAACTTCTTGTTCTTGTGTTCTTGGGGACCTTCAATGCAGCAGAAATGTTTTGGTACCCTTCCCCAGATCTGTGCCTTGACACAGTCTTGTCTCAGAGTTCTACAGACAATTCCTTTGACCTCATGACTTGGTTTTTGCCCGGACATGGACTGTCAACTGTGGGAACTTCATATAGACAGGTGTGTGTGCATTTCCAAATCATATCCAATCAATTGAATTTACCACAGGTGGACTCCAATCAAGTTGTTGAAACATCTCAAGGATGATCAATGGAAACAGGATGCACCTGAGCTCAATTTTGAGTCTCATAGTAGAGGGTCTGAATACTTATGTAAATAAGGTATTTAAGTTTTTTATTTGCTCAGATTTCTAAAAACCTGTTTTCGCTTTGTCATTACGAGGTATTGTGGGTAGATTGATGAGGGGGAGAAAATATTTAATGTATTTTGGAATAAGGCTGTAACCTAACAACATGTGGAAAAGGTGAAGGGGTCTGAAAAGGTGAAGGGGTCTGAATACTGTAGAGAACAGAGTGTTGTAGTGTAGAGAACAGAGTGTTGTAGTGTAGAGAACAGAGTGTTGTAGTGTAGAGAACAGAGTGTTGTTGTGTAGAGAACAGAGTGTTGTAGTGTAGAGAACAGAGTGTTGTAGTGTAGAGAACAGAGTGTTGTAGTGTAGGGAACAGAGTGTTGTAGTGTAGAGAACAGAGTGTTGTAGTGTAGGGAACAGAGTGTTGTAGTGTAGAGAACAGAGTGTTGTAGTGTAGAGAACAGAGTGTTGTAGTGTAGAGAACAGAGTGTTGTAGTGTAGAGAACAGAGTGTTGTAGTGTAGGGAACAGAGTGTTGTAGTGTAGAGAACAGAGTGTTGTAGTGTAGAGAACAGAGTGTTGTAGTGTAGAAAACAGAGTGTTGTAGTGTAGAGAACAGAGTGTTGTAGTGTAGGAACAGAGTGTTGTAGTGTAGAGAACAGAGTGTTGTAGTGTAGAGAACAGAGTGTTGTAGAGTAGAGAACAGAGTGTTGTAGTGTAGAGAACAGAGTGTTGTAGTGTAGAGAACAGAGTGTTGTTGTGTAGAGAACATAGTGTTGTAGTGTAGAGAACAGAGTGTTGTAGTGTAGAGAACAGAGTGTTGTAGTGTAGAGAACAGAGTGTTGTGGTGTAGGAAATAGAGTGTTGTAGTGTAGAGAACAGAGTGTTGTTGTGTAGAGAACAGAGTGTTGTAGTGTAGAGAACAGAGTGTTGTCGTGTAGAGAACAGAGTGTTGTCGTGTAGAGAACAGAGTGTTGTCGTGTAGAGAACAGAGTGTTGTCGTGTAGAGAACAGAGTGTTGTAGTGTAGAGAACAGAGTGTTGTAGTGTAGAGAAAAGAGTGTTGTAGTGTAGGAACAGAGTGTTGTGGTGTAGGAAATAGAGTGTTGTAGTGTAGAGAACAGAGTGTTGTAGTGTAGAGAACAGAGTGTTGTCGTGTAGAGAACAGAGTGTTGTTGTGTAGAGAACAGAGTGTTGTAGTGTAGAGAACAGAGTGTTGTAGTGTAGAGAACAGAGTGTTGTAGTGTAGGAACAGAGTGTTGTGGTGTAGGAAATAGAGTGTTGTAGTGTAGAGAACAGAGTGTTGTAGTGTAGAGAACAGAGTGTTGTAGTGTAGGGAACAGAGTGTTGTAGTGTAGAGAACAGAGTGTTGTTGTGTAGAGAACAGAGTGTTGTAGTGTAGAGAACAGAGTGTTGTAGTGTAGAGAACAGAGTGTTGTAGTGTAGAGAACAGAGTGTTGTAGTGTAGGAACAGAGTGTTGTGGTGTAGGAAATAGAGTGTTGTAGTGTAGAGAACAGAGTGTTGTAGTGTAGAGAACAGAGTGTTGTCGTGTAGAGAACAGAGTGTTGTTGTGTAGAGAACAGAGTGTTGTAGTGTAGAGAACAGAGTGTTGTAGTGTAGAGAACAGAGTGTTGTAGTGTAGGAACAGAGTGTTGTGGTATAGGAAATAGAGTGTTGTAGTGTAGAGAACAGAGTGTTGTAGTGTAGAGAACAGAGTGTTGTAGTGTAGGGAACAGAGTGTTGTAGTGTAGAGAACAGAGTGTTGTTGTGTAGAGAACAGAGTGTTGTAGTGTAGAGAACAGAGTGTTGTAGTGTAGAGAACAGAGTGTTGTAGTGTAGAGAACAGAGTGTTGTAGTGTAGAGAACAGAGTGTTGTAGTGTAGGGAACAGAGTGTTGTAGTGTAGAGAACAGAGTGTTGTAGTGTAGAGAGCAGAGTGTTGTAGTGTAGAGAACAGAGTGTTGTAGTGTAGAGAACAGAGTGTTGTAGTGTAGAGAACAGAGTGTTGTAGTGTAGAGAACAGAGTGTTGTAGTGTAGGGAACAGAGTGTTGTAGTGTAGAGAACAGAGTGTTGTTGTGTAGAGAACAGAGTGTTGTAGTGTAGAGAACAGAGTGTTGTGGTGTAGGAAATAGAGTGTTGTAGTGTAGAGAACAGAGTGTTGTATAAAAGATCCCAGAAATTTTCCAAACGCACAAAAAGCTTCTTTCTCTCTATGTTTTTGCCACAACTTTGTTTACATACCTGTTCGTGAGCATTTCTCCTTAGCCAAGATAATTCATCCACTTGACAGGTGTGGCATATCAAGAAGCTGATTAAACAGCAAGATCATTACACAGTCACACAACACAAAGCCACAGATGTCTCAGGTTTTATAAGTTCCTTATGTGAACTGTAACTCAGTAAAATCTTTGACATAAATAGAATTACTAACTTGAAATACAATTCACCCTTTTCTTTTCAGTTCAATTCAGTGTTTATTTTATGTACCTAATTTATCTATAGTGGGTAAACTCGCTCTTGTCAGCAAAGTAATAAACAAAGGAATGATCATATGTCATAGGAGTTTATAGTAGTGTCATAGGAGTAACTTTTTGTGTGTGTGTGCAAATGTCAGCAGTTTTTTCTCTTTTTATATGAACTTGGCTGGGCTCCCCTACCCCACCTAGGTTGTAGGGTTAGCTCTAGCCTTGTAGCCTGTACTCAGTGAAACAGCTGTTTTGTTTCAGGTTACTCTCCGACTGACGCTCAGGTAACAATAACCCCGGCAGCATTCAGCCAGCCCATTGTTCTAAACGCGGTGTACAGTCAGTCTATGGCAGTCTGTGGCAGTATTGGCAGGTGCTGGCTGGATGATGGCAAGCGGATGCTACATACTGGACCTATCTATCATGAATTAAACAGTATTACATGCCTGAACAACTGATATCTACAGTCAAGTGAAGTATTCAAATTGTGCCCAGACTCCAGTCACGGGTGGCTTGGACATGTTTTATAGAGGTGAATTCCCCTTGTATGAAGTGCAATGACAGGAACCCAGTGAATAGTGCTATGGGAGGAAGTAGAGGAAGGCTGTAAAACCAGGGGCTGCTGCAGCTTTTGTGTTGATGAAACCTAGAGGAAACAGACAACAAACAGCCTGTAAGCACTATCTGTAGACAGCAGACTGGCAAATTACAGACTGAACACACACATCACAGAGAGAGAGAGAGAGAGAGAGAGAGATTTTTTACCTGTTATCACAAGAAAAGGGCAACCAGTGAAGAACAAACACCATTGCAAATACGAGAGAGAGAGATAAACTTGTTTTTCAACCACTCCACAAATGTCTTGTTAACAAACTATAGTTTTGGCAAGTCGGTTAGGACATCTATTTTGTGCATGACACAAGTCATTTTTCCAACAATTGTTTACAGACAGATTATTTCACTTATAATTCACTGTATCACAATTCCAGTGGGTCAGAAGTTTACATACACTAAGTTGACTGTGCCTTTAAACAGCTTGGAAAATTACAGAAAATTATGTCTTGCCTTTAGAAGCTTCTGATAGGCTAATTGACATCATTTGAGTCAATTGGAGGTATGCATGTGGATGTATTTCAAGGCCTACCTTCATACTCAGTGCCACTTTGCTTGACATCATGGGGAAATCAAAAGAATCAGCCAAGACCTCAGAAATAAATTGTGGTTTGTTCATGAGAGCAATTTCCAAACGCTTGAAGGTACCGCATTCATCTGTACAAACAATAGTATGCAAGTATAAACACCATGGGACCACGCAGCCCTCATACTGCTCAGGAAGGAGACGTATTCTTTCTCCTAGAGATGAATGTACTTTGGTGCGAAAAGGGCAAATCAATCCTAGAACAACAGCAAATGACCTTGTGAAGATGCTGGAGGAAACAGGTACAAAAGTATCTATATCGACAGTAAAACGAGTCCTATATTGACATAACCTAAAAGGCCGCTCAGCAAGGAAGAAGCCACTGCTCCAAAACCGCCTTCAAAAAGCCAGACTACGGTTTGCAACTGCACATGTTTGTTGTTCTAATTTTTCACAACTGTCTTCTCAATTGATGATCTTTGTGAAAAAGAATTTGAGTAAAAGAGCAGGTGGGGATTAGTGGGTATTTAAAATCACCAACCCTTTTTTTTGTATCTATGATATATAATTTGATTAATATTCTCAGTTCAAGCTATTGATCTCAAAGCTGTCCTCTGATGCTATGTGGCAGGGACGGGGAGAGAGAGAGACACACATAGAGAGAGGGAAAATGACACACCCATTCAGAAAGAGCGAAGGGGGAGGCCCATACACACACACACACACACACACACACACACAAGCACGCAAACACACACAGACGGAGAAAGACAGAAAAGGGGTAAAGAGAGAGAGAGAAAGAAAGAGAAAGATAGTCTACTTGACTACTTCCTGCAAGTAAACAGCTGAAGCTGAGAAGCTCCTCTGCTTTCAATTACAAGGCCGTCCCGCCAGGCCTTATGACACGCGAAGCACCAGCCCCCTTGTGTATGTTTGTGGCTCTAAACCAACCGCTTATTATGGCGATGGAGTGTTCCTCAACCCCAGGGCCCGGGTTCTAAGAGGGCCTTATGGTTGTCTCTGTGGCTTTAATGATAACTGAAAGCATGAAAATGTCTGAGAAAATAACTCTGCTGTCAGCAGTAAACCTCAGTGATTCTCACAGTCAGTCAGCTATGTTCTTCTTCTTGTCCTGTTTCAACCCAACCCTTACCGTAATGGATGCAGTGATACAGTATCTTCACTATGTCTTAGATGTGAGATGTGTGAAAGGTATAAGGTTAGCTGTCTCAGAGGCTTTGCATAAGACTGCATGGAGAAAGATAAAATCACAAAAGAATGATTATCACACACACACACACACACACACACACACACACACACACACACACACACACACACACACACACACACACACACACACACACACACACACACACACGTGTTTAGCCTGTCATCTGTGATGAATTTGTCCCTCTGCAGCAGGAACATGTTGGACTTTCAGTTCACATTATTCTGTCCACACTAGTTTGTTATTCACAAACTCCTCTCGCTGGTGTTTTGAATGTCATAGTACTTCATTAACTGCATTGTCTTGTGGCATTGTTCATGCACACTACAATGATTCATTGATAAACCTCAGTTTCTCACAAAAGAGAAAGGTCCCTCACTCTCCCCGCAACCTCTCTCTCTCTCTCTGTCTCTCGCTCTCGCTCTGTCTCGCTCTCTTAATTCAATTCATGGACTTTATTGGAATGGGAAACATATGTTTACATTGCCAAAGTAAGTGAAATGGATAAACAAAAGTGAATTAAACAATCAAAAGTGCTACAGTAAATATTACACTCACATCAGTTCCAAAATAATACATTTCAAATGTCATATTATGTCTATATACAGTGTTGTAACGATGTGCAAATAGTTAAAGTACAAAGGGAATATAAAGAAACATAAATATGGGTTGTATTTACAATGGTGTTTGTCTTCACTGGTTGCCCTTTTCTTGTGGCAACAAGTCAGAAGTCTTGCTGCTGTGATGCACGCTGTGGTATTTCACCCAGTAGATATGGGAGTTTTTCAATAGAAATAAGATATACAGTGGCAAGAAAAAGGTTGTGAACCCTTTGGAATTACCTGCATTTCTGCATAAATGAGTCTTAACATTTAATCTGATCTTCATCTTAGTCACAACAATAGACAAACACAGTGTGCTTAAACTGATAACACACAAATTATTGTATTTGAACCCCTAGGCTAATGACTTTTCCAAAAGCTAATTGGAGTCAGGAGTCAGCTAACTTGGAGTCCAATCAATGAGACAAGATTAGAGATGTTGGTTAGAGCTGCCCTGCCCTACAATGTGATTTTCTGGATTTTTTTTCTCATTTTGTCTGTCTAGGTTGAAGTGCCTATGAAGTGCCTACCTATGATGAAAATTACAGGCCTCTCTCATCTTTTAAGTGGGAGAACTTGCACAATTGGTGGCTGACTAAATACTTTTTTTGCCCCACTGTATATGGTTTTGCTGTTTGTTCTTTGTTATAGAGCCAAATTAGATTGTATAAGTGGTTTATCCACACATCTCCGTGGTTAGATTCTATGGATTCTTCAATTACATTGAGCTGATTTCTGACGTGCTGTTCCTTTTTTCTGTAACTTATTTCTGTATCGTTTTAGTGATTCACCATAGTGAAGGTGTAGACTACAGTGTTCTGTGTCTCATTGGTTTTGGTTGGACAGGTTACTCAGTTTCTTTCTTAGGTTTTTCCATTCTTCATCAAGCCATTTGTCATTGTTCATTTTCATAGGTTGTATGCTTGAAATATTTAGATTTGTTCGGGAAGCAAAAGGTCAAATGTACCATTTAGGCTTTCTGCTGCCAAGTTTACACCTTCACTATTACAGAAATGTTTTGTCTAAAAGGGATTTCATTTGTTGTTGCCTAATTGTTTTTGGTTTCTACACTACTTTCCTCTCATCTATAGCATTTCATAATATTGTGCATTTCCTTTGGCTTTGATGCTTCATGATTGAGTATTGCTCTGTTCAGGTAGACATTGATTTTGCTGTGATCTGATAGGGGTGTTGGTTAATCAATCAATCAATCAATCAATCAAATGTATTTATGAAGCCCTTCTTTCATCAGATGATGTCACAAAGTGATGTACAGAAACCCAGCCTAAAGCCCCAAACAGCAAGCAATGCAAGTGTAGAAGCATGGTGGCCAGGAAAAAACCGAACTAGTAGGAAGACTTGAGAAAACGGTTTGCTTAGAAATTCTAGGGACAATAAGGAGACCTGCGTCTTGTGACCGTAGCGTACGTGTAGGTATGTACGGCAGGACCAAATGGGAGAGATAGGTAGGAGCAAGCCCATGTAATGCTTTGTAGGTTAGCAGTAAAACCTTGAAAAGTGGGCTGACTGTAGACGTCTGAGAGACTGGGTTGAGGTCAGTCTTAAAGTAATCTACAGAATTACTGCCATGGGATGAGCCCATCCTCGAAGCCTACCATTTACTATGTACAGACCCAGCATGTGACAGAGCTGCAGTGTTTGTGACCCATTTTTGTGGGTCGTTTTGTCATAGTTGTGTCTAGGGGGCATATTTGGGAGGGAAAACAGTCACCTCCAGGTAGGTGTTGTCCTCCTGTGTGCTGAGAGTATCTTGTCCAGTTCTGGCATTTAGGTCGCCACTGACTAGTACATGTCCCTGGGCCTGGAAATGGTTTATCTCCCCCTCTAGAATGGAGAAGCTGTCATCGTTAAAGTATGGGGATTCTATTGGGGGGCTGTAGGTAGCACACATGAGGACATTTTTCTCTGTTGAGATAATTTCCTTATTAATTTCTAGCCAGATGTAAAATGTTCCATGTTTTGACTAATTTAATAGAGTGGGCATCTGATACATACCTCTTAGGTTGCAGGATGGGTCTTGGGGAGGTGCATTAGTGGGGGTCGGGCCTGTTGCTCTGCTCACGGCCTGGGCATACGGCTGTCATTTTGAGGTCCTTGCTGCAGGGACGGGGGGCATGGTGGGGGGCAGAAGGGGCATATGTTTGTTCTGGGGGGGCCTATATAGGGTGTGGCCAGGGTTTGTTTGGGGTGGTCTCAGCTAGTTGGGGTTTGGCTGGTGAAGCTGTGGTCTCGGTGTAGGTCCTCTTGGCGTGGGTTCTCTCGGTGCAGGTCCTTCGGGAGGGGGTCTTGCAGGTCTGGGAGGGTTTCTCACTGGTCTGGGCGGGGTGTCCGTTGCTCTGTTGCTCCTGTGTGAGATGCTGAGGCCGGAATCACAAAACCTTCTTAATAAGAAGAAATGTATTCTTAACTGCCATTATTTCCTTAACTATAGACTTATGAAGAAACTTAAGCAAATTTGCTATCCCTCAATAAAGTTATTGTACATTTTCTTAATTTTTTTCCTATGTTTCTTCCTTCGAAAAAAGTTAAGAAGAAATGGGATTTCTTCTTGGAAATGTACTTAACTTTAGGACAGCTAAACGTTTGTCTTGTGACGAATGGATACTTTTGTAACCATGAATGTTTTATTGTGCAACAGACACAGTTGGCTACCGGACATTTAAATACAGCAAGAAAACGAATTAAACATCTAGCTAGCTAGTAGTTAACAATATATTACCATATTCTAGAAGTGTTAAAAAGCTATCGTTAGCTTGTCAATTTGCAAAGAAGAACTTGGCTAACTTAGCTAACGTTAACGTCGTTAAACTTGCTTCCTAACGTTAACGTCCCTGAACTTGCTTCCTAAGAAAACTATGAATTCCTAAGAAAACTATGAATTCCAAAGAACATTTTGGGGAATTGCTCTTTCGAACTATCTTATGAACATCTTATTTTATTCCTTAAGAGGCCCCTGGTGCTGCGGTTGAGGGTGACGTCCTTCAGGGTCCTGGCAGAAGTTGGGATTACTGCCTTGTAGAGGTGGACCTGGTCATAAAGGCTGTGTAAGTCCAGGGTGGAGTGGTGGGCCAGGGTGGAGTGGTGGGCCAGGGTGGAGTGGTGGCCAAGGTAAACATTAGGTTTTGAGGCACAGTCCCGGGAAATGCTTGCATTCACCTGCTGTATGGTGGCAAGGTAAATGTATTTTCGTGGTAGCAGGGTGGAGATAACCACTTGTGCATTGGGGAAAGTGGAAGAAGCTTTTTCAATCACTCCCTTGAGTGCTGAGGCCACCCTTTCCTTCTGGGCCCTCAGGTTGTTTGTGCTGTATGAATTATAATGTGACTGGGGGACCCTAGTCTGTCCTCTGACAACAGCTCCAGAGCATGCCTAGTGTTTGGTCAGCAGAGTTTAGCTGCTTTGTGTTTGGGAAAAAGTTTATTCTCTTGAATGTATTTGCCATTTGAGTCAATTAGGGGCACAATTTATGGCTTTTTTGTGTCCTCAGTTGATGTGTGAGGGTTGTTAGGAGAGCTATCGGGGAAGCTGATAGGGGGACTGTTAGGAGGGGGTGGGGTCTGTTGGGTTGGTGGGTCCTGTGTTGTCTGTCCCATTGTGGTGTTGAGGTTGTCGTCCTGGTCTGTGGTGGGCTGTTCTGCTGGCGTCTCTGGGGGACTGTCCTGCTCTCTGTCACACCTCAGCTTTCCCACCTCCTCCTTCAGTGCTGTTATCTGTGCCATGTGGGGGGGGGGGGGGGGGGGGGGGGGGGGGGGGGGGGTGTTGTTGTGCTGCTCTGTTTTGTGGCTCTGTTCTGTCTGGATTGTGTGGACTAACTCTCTGAGCTCCACCATGTCTCTTTTCATTTCTGTGAATTTATCCCCCTCAATGATGGAGGAGCAGTGCAGTTGTGGGACCTGGGTGTGTTCAGTACTGGGGGGTGACTATCCTCGTCTGCAGGACAGTTTGAAGAGGTGTGATCAGACTCACTCAGGATGGGGGAATCGTCACAGAGAGAGAGTTTTTTTTTGTGCTCTCTCTTTGATCCTGTAAAAGTCCTGCTGAAACTGCTTGAGGATGCCCTGTACCATCACTGTCCCAGACTTGTACACGTTGACACAGGTTGTTTCAATTTCCTCAATGTCTACTATTCTGAGTTTCCACCCTGGGCCAATACCCTCTCTCTTGACATAGGGGTAGTGTGCTCTTATAGCACTGTGCCATGCCAGGGGATGGTCTGTGTTAATATAGCACTGTGTCATGCCAGGGGATGGTCTGTCAGCAAATAGTGTCTCTGGATTGTCCTTGAGAAGCTTATTTTTGTATTTATTCCATGCAGTGTTATTTTTAACATCGAAATGGTACTGTGATGACATCTGCACAGGGGGCTTCAAAGGCCTCTGCATTTGGCTGGGAGAGGCTGTGAAACTCTCCTGCCATTGTTTGGCTCACGATTTTTCACAGATCTCACTTCACGCTTCACACTTCAGTGCTAATTGAATTCTGACCTAGCAGCTTGGTAGCTTAGTAGCGCAGGTAGCCTAGTGGTTAGCGTGTTGGGCCAGTAACCAGAAGTTTGCTGGATCAAATCCCTGAGCTGACAAGGTAAAAATATGGTGTTCTACCCCTGAGCAAGGCAGTTAACCCACTGGGTGCTGTGGATGTTGATTTTGGCAGCCCCCTGAGAGGTGCAAGAATGACAGTGCCAAAATGACAGGTACAGTTAGTGGCAGAGGCATGTCTGCCACTAATCATTGCTCTATGGCGGTTGTCAACAGATACTATTCAGCTCATTTTTTTATGTTACATGGGAAATTGTATTGTGGGGTGTATACTCTTGGCATGATGTATAGGCATCTGGTTGGCATTGTTTAAATGGGAAAGGCATTGAGGATTGGAGAGGATGTGCAGCAGGCAGGGCACCTCTTTGGCATAAGGTATCAGTCATGACATGGACACTGCTGTCGCCAAGTGTTGCTCATGGTGGGTGTGGGTACATGGTGAAGTAAGGGTTTATTTGGAGGGGAAGGGTGGCAGCTGCGTGGCATTGACTGACTTGATGACACCATCACAGAGAGGGCATGTCATTCTGTCACTCCCCTATGTACCCTAGTCACTTGCTCCATACTGTAACTTTATAGTGTCCTTGGTGACATCACATCTTCCAAACAAACTCATCTCACTAGCTTGTGTGTTTTCCCCTTTGTCTTTCTGCTGCTATGTCACTGCTTGTAGGAAGTGTCAGTGGACACAGTCACACTTTCACTGTCAGAGGTGAACAAAATACAAACTGTAGATAATAACCTACCTGGTTAATTAAATACAGGTGAAATAAAAAAAATGTAAAAACTCATAGGTTCTATACTCTGCCCCCTCCACTCTACCCCTGACCCCTATCCCCGCCGGCCTCTCCTAGCCCAGCCTGGCTCCATCCAGCTGTGGGCTGGAGTTAGCATTAGCGATTATCGAGGGAGTGGAGGGAGCTGTCAGTGACACACAGCCCCTTGTGATATTAAATCACCTCATCTCCAGCTCACTGGCCAGGGGAAAGAATGCCGGGGGCATCGGGGCTCGTGATTTATGTCCCAGCTCAGCATTAAAACAGATGAATGGTTTACAATAAGAGGGACGTTGTTAAAGTCCACAGGGAGAGAGAAAGAGAGATAGAGAGAGATTTCAGGTTTGTTGCTCTAGAGATGCCTCAGGCAGAATATGTTCTACTTTTTCACAACTGTCTTATCAATGTTCATGCACAAGAATTTGACCAAAAGATAAATGGGTATTTAAATCACCAACCTTTAAAAAAAATATATCTATAACCAGGCCTCCATCCAACCACTTTGTGCAGGTGAATTATCTGACGCTGATGGAAACAGGAAATGTCGGTACAATTTCATAAATATCAACATACAATTTGTTTGTTTGACATGGTGGCATCTTTTTGTGTCGATTAGATGAATGATGTGTGAAATGGCAGTGGAAATAACTTTATGCACAAATATTGATATAATAACCCTCATAATGAAGTAAACACAATAATATGTTGTGTGGTCCTCCGACTACGACTCGGGAAACCATGCAGTTTATTAGGCTACAGATGAAATAAGGTATGATGAACTTCAACGGGTGGTAAAAGTGCACGATGAGCTTGATGCTCCTTCCAATAAATATTGAGGGTCTTATTCTGGTGACATGATGATGATGGCTGCCATTTGACAAATAAAAATAATCTTGCTCTAGTCTTATAATAATAATAATATAATCTTATCATGTAGGGTAGCCTACCCGCACTGTATCTGCGAGCTGTTGGCTAGAGCTGTCCTCTGATGCTATGTGTGTGAGAGAGGCTATTCTCTCCCCTGTTTCTAACAAACAATGAGAAATTAACCCTATGTCCCTCCCTGCCCCTCCCTCTCTCCCCTACCTTCGCCTCCCCCTTCTCCTCTTTCCCCCTGCCCCCTCCCTCCTCCCTCCTGCCCCATCCCTCTCTTCTCTCCCTCTTCCGCCCTTTCCCCTCCCTCACCCTTCTCCCTCTCCCTCCTGCCCCCTCCCTCACCCTCCCTCATCCTTCTCCCTCTTCTGCCTGCCCCTCCCTCCTCCCTCTTCCTCTTCCCCTGCCTCCTCCCTCCTCTCTCCCTCTTTCCCCCTTCTCCCTCCCTCCTCCCTCTTCCCCCCTGTACACTGCCCCTCCCTCCTCCCTCCCTCCTCCCTCTTCCCCCCTGTACGCTGCCGCCTCCCTCCTCCCTCTTCCCCCCTCTACGCTGCCGCCTCCCTCCTCCCTCCCTCCTCCCTCTTCCCCCCTGTACACTGCCGCATCCCTCCTCCCTCCCTCCTCCCTCTTCCCCCCTGTACACTGCCCCTCCCTCCTTCCCCCCTCCTCCCTCTTCCCCCTGTACACTGACCCTCCCTCCTCCCTCTCTCCCACACTGTGGAAACCAATACATCAGGAAATTCACACCAAACATTAATGGTGTGCTGACGTCAGTTGCCTGTCCCCTTTGTGACCCAACTTCAATCGCCCACGCTTTTAGTAGTCTCTCTCTATATATATATATATATATACAGTATATATATTTATATATATATATATATATATATATATATATATATATATATATATATATATCAAACACACAGACAGACACATGCATGCACATAGACACACAGACAGAAACACACACACGAACACACACACACAGCAGACTGAGCTCATCTGATCGACATCTTAAATGAGCATGCTGTTGTTTTGACAGGAACCAGTCTATTTATAGATGTCATATCCACAAATGGATGTTCCCAGACACATTCATAGAATAGCTCAAATATTTGACAAAGAATGTCACATTTGAAAATAACTTGACCTTTACAAGTAGAAGTATTTATGGTGTGTCTTACGTCTTGAGCAATAAACGTAAAATCAACGCCGACTGCGAGCCATGTCTCATCGCCCAACATCATTGTCTGACCTCACTAATGCTCTTATGGCTGAATGGATGCAAGTCCCCACAGCAATGTTCCATCATCTAGTGGAAGGCCTTCCCAGAAAGAGTGGAGGCTGTTATAGCAGCAAAGGGGGACCAACTCCATATTAATGCCCACGATTTTGAAAATGAGATATTCGACGAGCAGGTGTCCACATACTTTTGGTCGTGTAGTGTATCTATAAAGCCTTTTCAGTGTTGACCAATACGTTCCAGCATTACAGGTTTTTTTTTTATCCCAAACACAATAGCATTTAAATGATAAGCAGAGATCTGGAAATAGAACAGGTAGTGGAATAGAGAGGCCTGGAATGTGTATCAAAACCCCAGAAACAGGGCTGCTTCCCTCCTCCTCCTTCTTTGTGACTGACAGTCAGTGGCCCACCTGTAAGCCGAGGCCTCTGCTTTTCTTTCCTCCCTCTGTTTCTCATTCTGCTGAACTCTGTGTAACTGCACGTCCTGAACGTTTGACCCCACACACTCCTGGCCCTGGCTGCTAGCGAGAGAAAAACAATGGAGAGCTCCTATAGTGTTCCTTCTGCCTGACTGTGACGCGTCGGGCTCTTTGATGCTGAGGCCAGGAGCCGGCCGGGGAGGCAGACAGGAGAGACTACACTGGAGACTGACTGGAGGAGAACCAGGGGACAGGGGCACGGACATGATGTTACCCCACACCCTGCAACCCCACCCTGGGTTAGGATCAGGAGGCACGTGGCACAGGAGCGTGGAGGGCCGAAGAGCGGATGTTGGTTTTGATGGGCGGAGGCGCTGGTTTGGGCTGTGATGAGCTCCATCCCAGGGTATCATGAGTGAAGCCGTGGTCTAGGGGTGGTGAAACTCTCTCTCTCTTTCTCTCTCTCTCTCTCTCTCTCGCTTTCTCTCTCTCTCTCTTTCTCTCTCTCTCTCTCTCTCGTTCTCGTTCTCTCTCTCTCTCTCTCTCTCTCTCTCTCTCTCTCTCTCTCTCTCTCTCTCTCTCTCACTCTTTCTCTCTCTCTCGCTCCCTCTCTCTTGCTCGCTCTCTCTCTCTCCCCCCCCCCCCCCAGGCAGGGAGATTTGCACAGCTGCCTGAGAGAGAGAAGGGATCCCTCCCCTGTGTAACATACCAGCGTGCTCCTGTGAAGCCCTCTCCAACACACATAGATGAAGAAAGACACTGGGAGTCAGTCAGAGGCACTCTGCCCACCAGGCAGCCCAGAATAAATCAAGTTCAAGGGCCTGGACTTCTCTTTTTTTGTATTGATTCAATTCAGCTCCCAGAAATGTTATTTATATGAATAAGGAATCTGAGATATATGTTAAGTTACAGCCTTTATTATTTTTCCCCCTTGACAGTTTTCCTTCTTCTCTCAGCTTGAGGGGGAGTCTGAAGGGTGGAGCTGGTGTAGTGTTGGCCAAGGTTGTGTGACTGATGTTTGGTGCCTGAGGATCAATCATATATGTAATTAGGCCAGCAGTGTGTTTCCAGTCTATTTTCTGCATGTGGATAGGTAATCAGCTCACGTTACATGAATCAAGTGGAAAAAAACTGCATTATCTGGGAAATGATTTGTCATCAAGCCTGCAGCTGCACTTTCTGCTTCAACTGCCAGTCCTTGGGCTGGAAGCAACAGTGCACGAAGCCTCTGTCGCTTTCTTTCTCTCTACTCTCTTTCTGCCTCACTCTCTCTTTCTCTCCCTCTCTCTCTCTCCGCTGCTCTGCCCGCCAGCTCACTCCAGATGTGCAGAGGGAGACAGAGGAGCTCAGTTCAGTCCAGTCTTGAGGTAGCTATCTACTACAGCCCTAGAGTAAATGTGTTTCAATAGCCAGCCACAACCCAGCCCCTGGTCCACACTGATGTCTTCCCAAGCTGCAGCCAGACAGAGGTTAGGGCACTTAGAGAGAGAGAGAGGGAGAGGGAGAGAGAGAGAGGCCTCAACGAATGAGATTTAACACCGTTGTCTTTATTTGCCAACGGGATGAGGGCTAAATGCGATTCGCAGGCCTCTTAACCTGCACATAAAGTCAGCAGATCTCTCAAGTTGTGAAAGTAGTACTCCACAGACCAGGCTGTGTATGGAAATACTAAAGGCATTTGATTCCAGTGCCTGGTGGGTGAACTTACTGTAGCTGCACATTGATTCCAAGAAATGGTGTATATACAATTGATTTAGTCTGATATGAATTCAGTGTGATACCCAGGGGGCCTAAAGGGCCATGAGGGGACCCCCGACTGACTGACACGGTGCATTAAAGTGCTTTATAATTAGATCACTGATGTTTATTGACAGCTGGAAAATTATGTTGGGAATATCCCCCCAGTGAAAGACAAAGAGAGTGATGCTGTTATTTGCATTTCATGTTTTTCATTAACTATACTGTAATCCTTTGCCAAATGGCCCCAGGCTCTTAGCATAATGCTAGCCCAGAAACTTCAAGGAAGAAGAAAGGTTTTTGATTTTCTAAGTGTTGAAACATTTGAACAAAATGTTGATTAAGTTATCAGAATTGTGAAATGAATGATAATTATTTGTTACTCGTCAAACAGTTTTCCTGGCATGTTATGGTTGTGTTACTGTACAACGTCTTGTAATTCTACTTCAAATCAATCAAATCATACTTACTTCACATTGCGTGGTAAAGGTGTGATAGTCATACCTGCGGTAATATACTACCATATCATTTACAAAGACTTGTCAAACTGTATCATAATTACTCATGAAGTACTCAGCCTGTTTCTCACCCTCCCCCTGTCTCCGCTAAGCGCTGCTGCCTCCTTCTTGCTGCTTTGTCACAAAGTGTCTCAGATTGCTGATCTAGGATCAGTTCCTCCCAATGTAATCTTATTCATTATAATCTAATAGGTCAAACTGATCCTAGATCAGCACTCCTGCTCTAAGACTCTTTGTGAATACGGCCGGGGTCAGAAGGGTGGCGAGGCAAACATTTCAGTCTTTCTAAATTTGGATGATAATTTCTCCGGAAAAGCCGTTCCTGTGTTCCATCCTGAGGTGTTTGTTTACACATCTCCCCCTGTGACGTTGCCTGTTGTGTTCACACTATTTGTCTGTCCTTTTTGTTAGAATTTTTATTTTTTTCTTGGCTGTGGCCGTTTAGTCTTGTTTTGACAACTGAGTTTCCACTCCAGGGTTATAAATATAGGGGAAGGAGGAGCAGACAGACAGGCAGGCAAGGAGACAGACAGACAGGCAGACATCTTTTCCCATCAGAGGCTGACCAGTGACCCTGCTGAGGTATTGGCCCTGACAGCCTGTCTCTTTATTATCATTATAACCACATTACTGTGGAGGCCCTGTGTTTTCACGTCTGGCCTCATTGGCCATTGGTTGAAGAGGGAGAGCCAGAGAAGTGGACTGTTCACGTCACGGAACAGAAAAGAAGAGTAGAGGAGGCCACTTCACAGTCCTTATTACCCAGTCTCTTTGAATTAACAGCCAGACTAAGGCACATTTAAGTTTAACCCATCACAGGAAGGGCTGGTTCACATACTGGAAGTACAGATGAATTCTGCAGGTGCTTCTGAGCTGATACCTATAGGTTAGGTTTATTGTGGGCTGTGGTTTTCTTGTTTCAAGTACAGTCATTTTGTTAGAGTAAAACATAATTGATGTGTCGTAGCCTCACTCAGAAAGCTCAGTTGTGTTGTAGTCAGTTGTGTGAGAGTGTAGTCAGCTGCTGAGGTACAGTCATACATATAGTTGTTTGACATTGAGGTGTTCAGGTACGATAGGTTTGTTGAGGTAATAGTGGTTTCTGGTTTTTAGTATGGTGTGAGAAGATCTTTCTCGGGGAACAGTCTTTTTCAGAATTATTAAAGCGTGCAGCTCTTTGTTTTCACAATAAATCCTGGCGGCCATTAGGAGAGTGTCGCCAGACGGGTGTGTGTACTTATGTGCCTGCGTGTGTGTGAGCCTGCGTGTGTGATAGTGTGTATGTGTGTCTGTCTGCGTGCATTCCTTGTCTCTGTGTCTACTCCAGGGTCCGAAATCAAAGTATATGTATAGTGATCAAGCTGCAACAAGATCTCATAATTTCCCTTCGAAATTTGACGTATTATGGATGAACATCTATTTTTGACACATTAACCCTGATTGGTTACCGGGTTATTTCCGCTTGGTTACAGGGTTAAAGGTGCACTTTGCAGAAATCATGATAACATTTTTTATTCATTTTTTATTTAACCTTTATTTAACTAAGCAAGTCAGTTGACGGCCTACCAAAAGGCAAAAGACCTCCTGCAGGGAAAGGGGCTGGGATAAAAAATAAATAAAATAAATACATATAAATATAGGACAAAACACACATCATGACAAGAGAGACAACACAACACTACATGAAGAGAGACCTAAGACAACAACATAGCAAGGCAGCAACACACGACAACACAGCATGGTAGCAACACAACGTGACAACAACATGGTAGCAACACAACATGGTATCAACACAAAACATGGTACAAACATTATTGGGCACAGACAACAGGGAAAGAAGGTAGAGACAACAACATGGTAGCAACACAACATGGCAGCAGCACAGGGTATAAACATTATTGGGCACAGACAACAGCACAAAGGGCAAGAATTTAGAGACAACAATACATCACGCAAAGCAGCCACAACTGTCAGCAATAGTGTCCATGATTGAGTCTTTGAATGTAAAGATGGAGATAAAACTATCCAGTTTGAGTGTTTGTTGCAGCTCGATCCAGTCGCTAGCTGCAGTGAACTGAAAAGACGAGTGACCTAGGGATGTGTGTGCTTTGGGGACCTTTAACATTATGTGACTGGCAGAAATGGGTGTTGTATGTGGAGGATGAGAGCTGCAGTAGATATCTCAGATATGGGGGAGTGAGGCCTAAGAGGGTTTTATAAATAAGCATCAACCAGTGGGTCTTGCGACGGATAAACAGAGATGACCAGTTTACAGAGGAGTATAGAGTGCAGTGATGTGTCCTATAAGGAGCATTGGTGGCAAATCTGATGGCCGAATGGTAAAGAACATCTAGCCGCTCGAGAGCACCCTTACCTGCTGATCTATAAATTATGTTTCCATAATCTAGTATTGGTAGGATGGTCATCTGAATCAGGGTTAGTTTGGCAGCTGGGGTGAAAGAGGAGTGATTACGATTGAGGAAACCACGTCTAGATTTAACTTCAGCCTGCAGCTTTGATATGAGCTGAGAGAAGGACAGTGTACCGTCTAGCCGTAATCCCAAGTACTTGTATGAGGTGACTACCTCAAGCTCTAAACCCTCAGAGGTAGTAAAAACACCTGTTGGGAGAGGGGTGTTCTTCTTACCGAACCACATGACCTTTGTTTTGGAGGTGTTCAGAACAAGGTTAAGGGTAGAGAAAGCTTGTTGGACATTAAGAAAGCTTTGTTGTAGAGCATTTAACACAAACTCCGGGGAGGTATGATAGGACCCATTTTGTCCAAAACGTTGACTCAAGCTTGCCAATAAGCACCTGGATGATCATCAAGACTCTTGGAAGTATGTTCTACGGGCAGATGAGTCTCAAGTATAACTTTTTGGACGACAAGGGTCCCATTAGGCCTGGCGAAGACTAATCACTGCATTCCACAGTAAGAACCTCATACCAAGCATGGTGGTGGTAGTGTGATGGTTTGGGGAAGCTTTAGTAACCTCAGGACCTGGACGACTTGCCTTAATAGAAGGAACTATGAATTCTGCTTAGTATCAGAGAATTCTACAGGAGAATGTCAGGCCATCTGTCTGCAGCAAGACAATGATGCAAAACACACAATCAAGTCGACATGAAAATGGCAAAAAACAAAAAACAAATGTGAAGTTTTGGAATGGCCTGGTCAAAGTCCAGACATAATCCCAATTGAGATGTTGTGGCAGGACTTGAAACGAGCAGTTCATGCTTGAAAACCTACAAATGTCCCTGAGTTAAAGCAGCTTTGCATGGAAGAACATTCCTCCACAGCAACATGAGGGGCTGATCAACAACTACAGGAAGTGTTTGGTTCGAGTCATTGCAGCTAAAGGTGGCACAAGCAGTTATTGAGTGTAAGGGGGTAATTCGTTTTTCACACAGGGACATTGGGTGTTGCATAACTTTGTTTAGGAAATAAATGAAATTAGTATGTAATTGTTGTGTTATTTGTTTGCTCAGATTCCCTTTATCTAATATAAGGTTTTGGTTGAAGATCTGATAACATTCAGTACCAGTAATATGCAAAAATAGAGAGCATTTGAAAGGGGGCAAATATTTGTTCACAGCACTGTATGGAGGTCCTCAGGACCTTTTCAAACGTCCGAAATCAAAGTCTACTTCTAGTGATCAGGCTGGTCTAGACATGGACAGGAACCTATACACACACACACACACACCCTTGCAGATAGTTATTATTAGTCACCTCCATGCTCTGAATGGTTGTGAGGAAGTCAACATGACTGGAAGCCCTGTCTGCTTACTCATGCCTGGACGTGACAAAACGCCACAAACCTACTCAGGCAAAAACGTGAAAAAAGACATTATGCAATGAGTGTAGCTGCTTGCATTGTCATCCATATAAGGCTGAGTGGTTCAGACCTTTCTTACTACTCAATCTTTACTTTCCTAGAGCCTGCTTTTTGAATGGAAAAAACATAAATGTTAGTCTTCCACAATCACATCAGTATGTGGAAAGACGTGGCAACATACTGATATAAATATGAGTAAATAATCTTTCCTAAAAGTCTATAAAGCCAATTCTAATTATTATACATGTCAGTAATGATTACAACAGCAACTAAATGGGGCATAATAAATGACATGATGATTATATACAGATAGTGGTAGAATCCATCAGTCCTGCTCTGTTGATTTCATCTGATGAGTCAGGCTGGTGGTGGTGTGGTAGTGTGACAGAGGGTGGCGTGATGTGAACACACTCCTATTTCCACCAGCCTCCTCCTGACCTTACCACAAAGCTGGCTGGGAAGCACTGAGCTGTGCCACGCTGTTGCCTGTTGCCCAACATGGGTGGCTTTACTTTTGTGTGTCCCAAATGGCACCCTATTACCTAGGCTATATAGTGCACTACTTTTAACTAGAACCCTGGTCAATGGCAGTGCACTGTAGAGGGAATGGGGTTCCATTTGGGATGCATACTATGTGTAGCAGGATTCTTAAAGGGCAATTCCACCACTTTTCAAACTCATTTTCGTCATCTCCAGCACCAAACCAGTGTCTATGTGGAAACGTCATGATTCTATGATCTGTGGTTAAAAATATGAGAAGAAAGGTCCTAACAAAATGCTTCTCTGTGACATCACAGGGTAGGATTAAAAACAAAAAACTGTGATTTCAAAACCTCTGCCAGGGCCTCCCGGGTGGCGCAGTGGTTAAGGGTGCTGTACTGCAGCGCCAGATTCTGGGTTCGCGCCCAGGCTCTGTCGCAACCGGCTGCGACTGGGAAGTCGCCTGCGACCAATATGTTGATAATTGTTTTGTGCTGGAGATAATGTAAATTAGGTTGAAAAGTGGTGGCGTTGCCCAGCTCAAAATTGTGCAACAAATGTCTCCCTCTTCTCGTCTGAAACCTTCCTGCATTTGTCATGTCTCATCTTGCTCCATCCAAGGTTGAATAAATGATTAATGCTCATGATGTAGATAGCTATGGATGTTTAGTTTCCTCCTATTTCATACTAATTTTCCTAATTACTGTAAAGCAGAGGTGGGACCAAGTCATTGTTTTACAAGTCCCAAGTAAGTCTCAAGTCTTAGCACTCAAGTCCCAAGTCAAGACAGGCAAGTCCGAGTCAAGTCTCAAGTCAAGACCGACAAGTATCAAGTCAACTCTCAAGTCCTAAACTTTGAGTTTCGAGTCCTAAACAAGTCACAATGTGCTCTTTACCAAATGTAGACTTACATTTCCCTCAGCTAACCGATCGCTGCAGCTGTACATAGCCCGTCTGTAAATAGCCCACCCAATCTACCTCATCCCCATATTGTTTTTCTTTACTTTGCTGCTCTTTTGCACACCAGTATCACTACTTGCACATCATCATCTGCTCATCATCATCTGCTCATTTCTCACTCCAGTGTTAAGCAGCCGTCCAGGACCTCTACACCAGGCAGTGTCAGAGGAAGGCCCTAAAAATCGTCAAAGACCCCAGCCACCCCAGTCATAGACTGTTCCCTTTATTACCGCATGGCAAGCACTACCGGAGTGCCAAGTCTAGGACAAAAAAGCTTCTCAACAGTTTTTACCCCCAAGCCATAAGAATCCTGAACAGGTAATCAAATGGCTACCTGGACTATTTGCATTGTGTGCCCCCCCAACCCCTCTTTTACGCTGCTACTCTTTGTTTATCATATATGCATAGTCACATTAACTATACATTCATGTACATACTACCTCAATTGGGCCGACCGACCAGTGCTCCCGCACATTGGCTAACCAGGCTATCTGCATTGTGTCCCTCCACCCACCACCCACCACCCGCCAACACCTCTTTTACGCTACTGCTACTCTCTGTACATCATATATACATAGTCACTTTAACCATATCTACATGTACATACTACCTCAATCAGTCTGACTAACCGGTGTCTGTATGTAGCCTCGCTGCATTTATAGCCTCGCTACTGTATATAGCCTGTCTTTTTACTGTTGTTTTATTTCTTTACTTACCTATTGTTCACCTAATACCTTTTTTGCACTATTGGTTAGAGCCTGTAAGTAAGCATTTCACTGTAAGGTCTACACTTGTTGTATTCGCGCACATGACAAATAAACTTTGATTTGACTTGAATGCTTTTAAAAATATCGATATATTTATTACTTTCCAAATAAACGTTATATTTCCATGGAAATACATGGGTAGTCATGAGACAGACCCCCCCCCCCCCCCCCCCCAATAGTGATCAACTATCGAGGATCGCTATGGGGCGCAATTGGCCATTGTAGGCTTGTACACAATCTCCCAACCTTAACACACACACACACTCTATCTGTGTGGTTACAGTAAGCTAACAGTATGTCAATGGTTTTAGGAACAGCAGTAACATCAGGCAGGATTTAGGCTACCAACTGCCTAGCCAGTTGTAGCTCAATCTTGGGTGCAATGATCACGTTCCTGCACTGACTGACTGTGTGGATGCTCATTGATTTAACGTTACGTTAGCCTACATGATACACTAGTAAAGTAATAAAATATATAGCTGTCGGCTATATTAGCCACAACTTATCGTTCTTTGTGCAGCTTCAAATGTCAAACAAAGTTGGAAGTTGTTGCGCCTCCGTCTGTAATTTTCTTCCCGCATGTTTTGCAAGATGCAACCCGTTTTTTGTTGATACAGCGTCATCTTTATATCCGAAAATAATAATTTTGGGTATCATCTTTCCAAGGGCTCCATCTGAATTCACCCGCCAATGTTCCTCTGCACTGCCCCGCTCAACTTTTTCTCAGCTGGCACAATTTGATTGGCTGCTGTCCGATTCAAACTGTAATCTGTTTTATGGAGAGTTGATGCGCTGCTCACATTTTTTAATAGCATCATTTTTTATATTTGGGCTATATCAAGTCAGGTCGAGTCAAAAGGCTCAAGTCCAAGTTAAGTCACGAGTCAAAGTTGAGTTGCAAGTCATCATATTTGTGACTCGAGTCTGACTCGAGTCCAAGTCATGTAACTTGAGTCCACACCTCTGCTGTAAAGTATTTTTATAACATTATAATTTACTCGAATCAACTGGAAATGCCTACTGGGCTTCATTGGTGCTATATTCCATCTCCCTTCCTTCCTTCCTTCCTTCCTTCCTTCCTTCCTTCCTTCCTTCCTTCCTTCCCTCTTTCTTTCTTTCTTTCTTTCTTTCTTTCTTTCCTTCTTTCCTCCGCTCTCTCTCAATTCAATTTCAATTTCTATTTAAGGGCTTTATTGACATGGGAAACATATGTTTACATTGCCAAAGCAAGGGAAATAGATAATAAACAAAAGTGAAATAAACAATACAAAATTCACACTAAACATTAGACTCAAAAAAGTTCTACAATTTCATATTATGTGCAAATAGTCAAAGTACAAAATGGATAATAAATAAACATAAATATGGGTTTGTATAATGTATGTATAATGGTGTTTGTTCTTCACGGGTTGCCCTTTTCTTGTGGCAACAGGTCACAAATCTTGCTGCTGTGATGATACACTGTGGTATTTCACCATGTAGATATGGGAGTTTATCAAAATTGGGTTTGTTTTTTTTCAAATTCTTTGTGCATCTGTGTAATCTGAGGTAAATATGTGTCTCTAATATGGTCATACATTCGGCAGGAGTTTAGGAAGTGCAGCTCAGTTTCCACCTCATTTTGTGGTCAGTGTGCACATAGCCTGTCTTCTCTTGAGAGCCATGTCTGCCTACGGCGGCCTTTCCCAATAGCAAGGCTTTGCTCACTGAGTCTGTACATAGTCAAAGCTTTCCTTAAGTTTGGGTCAGTCACAGTGGTCAGCTATTCTGCCACTGTGTACTCTCTGTTTAGGGCCAAATAGCATTCTAGTTTCCTCAGTTTTTTTGTTAATTCTTTCCAATGTGTCAAGTAATTATATTTTTGTTTCCTCATGATTTGGTTGGGTCTAACTTTGTTGCTGTTCTGGGACCAGCTTTCTCAGGGGACTCTTCTCCAGGTTCATCTATCTGTAGGTGATGGCTTTATTATGGAAGGTTTGGGAACCACTTCCTTTTAGGTGGTTGTAGAATTTAATGTATCTTTTCTGGATTCTGATCATTAGCTGGTATCAGCCTAATTCTGCTCTGCATGCATTATTTGGTGTTTTATGTTGTACACGGAGGATATTTTTGTAGACTTTTGTATACAGTCTCAATTTGGTGTTTGTCCCATTTTGTGACATCTTGGTTGGTGAGCGGACCCCAGACCTCACAACCATAAAAGGCAAATATTTTTAGCCAGATCCTAATTGGTATGTCGAATTTGGTTCTTTATGATGACATAGAAGGTCCTTCTTGCCTTGTCTCTCAGATTGTCCACAGCTTTGTGGAAGTTACCTTTGGCGCTGATGTTTAGGCTGAGGTATGTATAGTTTTTTGTGTGCTTTAGGGCAACGGTGTCTAGATGCTCAGTACATTGTTTTCACTGAGGAAATGTACGAGTCTGCTGTTAATGATAATGCAGAGGATTTTCCCATGGTTGCTGTTGACGCATATCCCACGGTAGTTATTGAGGTCAAATTTGTCTCCACTTTTGTGAATTGAGGTGATCAGTCCTTGGTTCCAAATATTGGGTAAGATGCCAGAGCTAAGGATGATGTTAAAGAGTTTAAGTATAGCCAATTGGAATTTGTGGTCTGTATATTTGATAATTTCATATAGGATACCATCAACACCACAGGCCTTTTTGGGTTGGAGGGTTTGTGTTTTGTCATTGGAATTTCCGGTGGGTTCTGGTAGTCTTTAATAGGTTAATAGGTGATTCTTAGATTTGTATTTGATCATGTATATGTTTTTGCTATTTGTTCTTTGTTACAGGGCTAAAAAGATTAGAGAAGTGGTTTACCCATACTTCTCCATTTTGGATAGATAACTCTCTGTGTTGTTGTATGTTTAGTGTCCTTTTCTCTTTCTTTCTTTCTTTCTTTCTTTCTTTCTTTCTTTCTTTCTTTCTTTCTCTCTCTCTCTCTCTCTCTCTCTCCCGCTCTCTCTCCCTCTCTCTCTCTCTCTCTCTCTCTCTCGCAGTCTGATGGCACAAGGGATATGTAGTAGCCCTGGCTGCCACCAGAGAGGAACCACCTCACCCAGGGAAACAGTGAATCACTGTGCCAACGTTGTGTTAAAAATAGAAAGGCCTAATTCAGCACGGAGGAACTTGAAAAGAGCTACCTGTTGCAATTTCCTGAGTGGGCTTACCCCCCCCCCCCCTTTTTTTAAATCAACATGCTGCCTAAATGAGGACTGTGATCTCTCATGACTGCTTCCTCACATGGTGACGCGTAGGGACATGGGGGGTTGCAAGGAGAGAGGCAGCGAGCTGTGTTTGATGGGCGCAGGCAGCCCTCTCCCCTGTTTACTACAGGCTAAAAATATCAGCCTGTCTCTGGTGCTCTGGACCTTCAGACTCTCTCTGTCCCCCCAGCCAGCCCGAGTGCTGAGGGTCCAGCCCAAGGGGAGAGAGAGAGAGGTCCCTCATCGCTGTGGTGGGGAGCAACAGGTGGAAGAGCAGTGTGTGTGTGTGTGTTGTTACAGCCCGGGCCTTGTAAAGGCCCAGTATCACACAGAGTCTGTGTCCGCAGCTCAACACAGAGCTGAATTCTCTTATTCATGCTTTCTAAGCTATAAAAGTCCACAGAGTTTAATACATCTTTAGTGTTATGAATCCCTGTCCCATTGACGTTAACGGGGCTGTTGTTGGTGTCGAGGCTCTATGTGAGTACAGTATTTGCCATTCAGAACAGCAACTCAGTGACGAAGGCTCTATTTTTGCCCGTGTGTTTTTTCTCCTTCAACCCACTTTTACCATCATACTGACAAAAGGCAGTTGGCCTTCTCCAATGACGGGCTGCAGACTGAGTAGGTACTGTGAGGCTGATTGTTTCCGGGTAACTCTCTCTGCCTCCCTCTCTCCTCCCTCTTCCTCTCTCTCTCTCTCTCTCTCTCTCTGCCTCCCTCTCTCCTCCCTCTTTCTCTTCCTCTCTCTCTCTCTCTCTCTCTCTCTCTCTCTCTCTCTCTCTCTCTCTCTCTCTCTCTCTCTCTCTCTCTCTCTCTCTGCCTCCCTCTCTCCTCCCTCTTTCTCTTCCTCTCTCTCTCTCTCTCTCCTCCCTCTTTCTATGCCTCTCTCTCTCTCTTTCTCTTCCTCTCTCTCTCTCTCTCTCTCTCTCTCTCTCTCTCTCTCTCTCTCTCTCTTTCTCTTCCTCTCTCTCTCTCTCTCTCTCTCTCTCTCTCTCTCTTTGTCTTCCTCTCTCTCTCTCTCTCTCTCTCTCTCTCTCTCTTTCTCTTCCTCTCTCTCTCTCTCTCTCTCTCTCTCTCTCTCTCTCGCTCTCTCTCTCAATGTTCAATTCAATGTAAGGGCTTTATTGACATGGGAAATATATGTTAACATTGCCAAAGCAAGTGAAATAGATAATGAACAAAAGTGAAATAAACATTTTATTTATATATATATCTTTCTCTCTCTGAGATGGAACTAGTTACCAATGTTTTGATGAAATACCATACAGTTTGTGTTTGAAGAATCTCATGATGATTAGCATCTAGGGGGGAATGCTGGACGTGCAAACTCAACAAGGTCAATGTACCGACCAAAACAGACCAACCAAAACAGAGCCTGGGATATCGAACAGAATAGTCACTTTTTTTGTGTGTGTGGGTGGGTGAAACAAAGCAATGACTGTATTTGTATGTTGATATTACCGCTGTGCCGGTAACAGTAATGTTACTGGCCAGTGTAGCAAAATATCTGGAGTAGTTTCATTTAGCCCTATCCGTTCCATTCAATATTTTGTCTGCATGGTGGTTGTTGGTCTTACAGGAAGAATGTAGGGTTGTGATAGAGGTGACAGAGTTTGAAATCATGTCTTGGACATGAAGTAAAGTGAATAGTAATTTTAACAGTACGCCATTACACCTTAGAGTTATGTAACATATTGGTCTATTATTTCATTCAGTTCTGCAAAAATGTTCACATTTATTTTGGAGGTGGGGTTGTTTTTGCAAAATTGAGTTGAAGCTAGCCAACCAAAAGACTTCAGAACACCGTCACTAGCCAACCAGTCAACGTCAGACTGTTACCATCCAACCAGACGACTCCAGGATGTATAATTATCTTCCTCTGCCCTTTCACCATCTGAGTCGCAACCAAAACATCACCCAATAGAAGCAAAACAAACGTCTGTACAAAGCAATGCTCCGAACGAAAACGGATTTTGTCATGTCTGCGTCTTTAATGAAGAAAAAAAAGCCACAATAACAAAAACAGAGTATACTATATTTGGAACCAGGGGACGACAGGTCTCTCTGGTTCTTTCTTTCTCTCTGGTTCTTTCTTTCTCTCTCTTTCTTTCTTTCTCTCTCTCTTCTCTCCCTCTCTCTCTGCTCTCTTTTCTCCTCTCTCGCTCTGCTTTCTCTTTCTCTCTTACTTTCTTTCTTTCTCTCGCTCTCTCTCTCTTTCTCTCTCCCGCTCACCCTCACTCTCGCTATTTCTTTCTATCTATCTTTCTCGTTCTTTCACTCTCTCTCATTCTTTCTCTCTCTTCTCTCACTCACTCTCTCTCTCTTTCTTTTTCTCCCTCTCTCTCTCTCTCCTCCATTGTCTCCAGTTCTTTTTCGTTATTTCTCTTTCTTTCTCTCTCTCTCTCTCTCTCTCTCGCTCTCTCTCCCTCTCATTCGCTCACTCTCTAGCTCTCTCTCTTGCTCTCTTTCTCTCAAATTCAAATTCAGATTGCTTTATTGGCATAACATACTACTTTGGCAATATCTAGAAATTGTAATTTAGTAAACACAGTACAATATACTAATGTATAAAATAAGAAAAAGAAGGAATGGCTAATGAATAGAAAACAAAATGTACATGAATGCTGGTTCCACTGTGTATTCTCTCTCCGTCTCTCTCTGGGCCAGCTGTACCTGGGAGGACATGCAGCAGAAAACTAGCTCTCCAGTGGCGACGGGTGGGCTGTATCTCCTGGCATGCTGGCTGGCCTTGGCACCGACCTGAGCTCCAGGCAGGGTCACAGTCTGGGCACGTCTCTGCCTGGAGTCAGTAGGTGACAGCTGATGGTCGGGCACACGCCAGACCCAGACCCCACTCTGTCTGTCTGGATGTCCCACCAGCATCACCATTCCTCTGTCCCCCAAACAACTGGCTCTCTCTGACTCTGTTTACCCTACACTGACTGGCTCTGACTAGATTGTGTACTTCACTGTGTTTGACTTGTGATTCCCTTCAGATCAGTCAGGGTGTTCAGATCAGTCAGATAACGCCAGGCAGGCAGGCGTTATCTGTGTCTGATATCATCTCTGACAAGAGTCCCTTTGTTGCTAATGACGCCCAACAGATGTAGCAGTCAGTATCTCATTAACCTTTGACCTGTAGCTAAGTGATGCCATTTATTCCATAAGATTTACTATAATAGGCCAACAAGACAAAGACTAGTGAGGGAAGACAAGAGGTGATTCAGAGACACATGAGCTTTAGCTTAGCAAGCTAGTGGAGTCTTGTGGCATGCAAGCGACCGGGTGGTCACCCAAACACTATTTTGTTTAAACAGCCACGTCCCTTGTCACCAGGCATGTGGTGTGGCTAGCTACCACGACTGGTTGTTGTTGGCATATAATGTGTGGTAGCAGCTGGTCCAGGGGCCACCTCACCCCTATAAAGCCTCTCCTGTTCGCCACACAGGAGGGTTCAGGACTAGCTCGGGGTGACGCCCTGGACCCCAGGCCCACAGTCAAATAGCCTCCAGGCCCCCAAGCCCCATGTGTCCCTGTACTTTGACATTTAAACCGCACTTGTGGCACTGCAGTCAGCTGACAGACCAGCCCTGTGTCTCTCCCTTGTTGTGGCACACGCATGTCTGGTTGGTAACAGTGGTTTAGCTGCCAGCTGCCAACAGACCTTGTGACTCTGGCGACAGACGGACAGACAGACAGACAGACAGACAGACAGACAGACAGACAGGGTGAATCACAGACAGGCCCAGCAACAGGTTGCCAGGGTAGGGCAGGGCTTAGTGGTCAGGCTGGCGAACAGATGACGTGACGTTTGTCCAATTCATGTTGATGACGGCGGAGAGAGGCGTCAGGAGTCATTGTGACATTAACTGAACAAATTGTTTCCTCTCAACACAGTTCTGATATTAGTTATGGTTGAAATGCTTTTTGTCAGTTTCATCAGGGAGGTTGACTCAACTAAAGTTTCATTTCAGACCTGAATACACATTGAAGTGTTGTAGCATTGTAAAGGCTCTATGGAGAAACATCATGGTCCTAGAAAAACAGCCGTGTGTGTGTGTGTGTGTGTGTGTGTGTGTGTGTGTGTGTGTGTTTAGTGTGTGTGTGTGTTTGGTGTGTGTGTGTGTGTGTGTGTGTGTGTGTGTGTGTGTGTGTGTGTGTGTGTGTGTGTGTGTGTGTGTGTGTGTGTGTGTGTTTTGGTGTGTGTGTGTGTGTTTTGGTGTGTGTGTGTGTTTGGTGTGTGTGTGTGTGTGTGTGTGTGTGTGTGTGTGTGTGTGTGTGTGTGCGTGTGTGTGTGTGTGTGTGTGTGTGTGTGTTTGGTGTGTGTGTGTGTGTGTTTGGTGTGTGTGCCGCCCTGGACCACCACACTGGGGACCAGTAAAGAGAGGAGGACTCCCAGCTGTCACTAAGGACACATGTTAAAAAAGGCATCTGGCCCAATATTTTCCAGGACCCCTCTCCCAGGTCCCTGGTTTTATTCCACATACACACAACTTTACGGGCAGCTTTGTGAAATAAGAACGATTATAATACGTTTTATGACAGCCAGACTGGAGTGGCATCCCCATGTGTGGTGACAGCTTGGTGGAGCCCAGTAAATGGAGGTTGACTTGGTCTGGGTGTTCTATTTCATTCTGTGGCCGAGAGGTACAGTATATATTTATTTGCTAACATGGCGGGGGAATTCCGACCCGAGTTAAGCGTGCGTAAATGGAACGTAAATTCCCTTTTAATGTACTTCTCTCTACTCGTATTCTGATTTTGAACTTAAGCATGAGAATAGGATGCTATTCACCCGCTGTTCCTTTGGGGTGGAGATCTAAGAAATGGAAGGTGTGGCGGAGGTGTCTACAGATACGCCCTCTTCTGACCTTTACTTAATTCCCTCGTAATTCCACCACCTTCACGCACGATGAAACCATGAATAAGGTCGAGCAACCTGTTGGTTCCAAATGGAACAACATCTGCTTTGTTTGTTCCAATAGAAATAACACCGTTCTCCATGCACTGTAATGTACAAGTTGATAAGAGCTAATGATAAGAGCTAGGTACATGATTAAGCCGTTTGTATAAGGAGATTGTAAATATAAATGACAAATCTATTTCACCTTATGATCGCTGGAGACAAATGTGAAACCAGTCATATGGCAGCAAACTGAAGCATATCAACATATCCCCTTTTCCACTGTGAAGTTTATGCTGGCCTTATAACTTGCAAGGATGTAGCCATTTGCAAATGACAGTATAGTGCCAAACCTACTGAGTTAATTTATTATTCTAAAATGTTTTAATTATATTGTCACTGTATTTTTTTAAACAATTTGTATCATGTTAAAACCTCTTACAGCTACCCCCCTACTTTTTTCAATTTCCACCTGAAGACATACCCAAATCTAACTGCCTGTAGCTCAGACTCAGAACCAAGGATATGCATATTCTTGATTTAATTTGAAAGAAAACACTCTGAAGTTTGTGTAAATGTGATTTGAATGTAGGAGAATATAACACCATACGTTTTTTCATTTTTATTGTTGGATCATCATCTTTAAAATTTACAAGACAAAACAAATATTCAGATAGGATGATGGGGACAATTTCAGTTGAAAAACATAAGAGGGCAACAGTACTTGTGCAAAGTTTCAGAATGATAACTTCCAAAATGAGTGTGCTACATGACATTTATCATGAAGTCACCCAGGTGTCCCACACAAGTAGCCCAAATGTACCCAAGTGGCCAAATTGGTGAAGTTATACATTTTGAATGGAATAACTATATACAAAATACCAAAATGGTATTCAAACACACCCCCCCCAAAACATTTAGAAAAAACATGACCAAAAAAAATATACATTTACAAAATAACACTTTCAATATTTGGAAGACCCTCAGTCCTCTACACAATATTGTGCTGCTGATGCCAGGTGCCATAGCAGTCTCTTTCTGCTGTAAAGCAGAGGGTCACCAAGCATGTGGTGCAGGTGATGGGGGACTTCATTTTGCAAAGAACACAGCGACGCCTCCATGCTGTGCCCTTTTGGCCCTGAGGCACATCCATGCCTGCAGAAATACATTTGGGCAGATGAACACCACTTCTGGCAGGAGCTGGATGAACCAGCTTCAGTGGGGGATGGACACCTTGGCACTGGGGGCTCCCATTCGGAGTCAGTGTCACTGTGAAAGAAAATGTTCAGTTAGAATAGTTTCACATATGAGCCCTGTATCAACAGGTATAATAAACATATATGTATAGAGTACAGGGAACATAGGGTTGAATATATTATTATAGACCTGCTAGATCTACTGTCTCGTTTATATTATGACAGACCAGCTAGATCTACTGTCTATTTTATATTATGACATTTCAGCTAGATCTACTGTCTCTATTATATTATGACAGACCAGCTGTATCTACTGTCTCCATTTCACTTTGGCCATTGTTGTGGGCCTGCCCTCCCCTCAACACTACTAAAATTTAAAAAAAATCATAAATAATATTTTATATTATTAATTTCAAACAACGGCATTAGCATGAGAAGAACTTACCAGTCCAAAACGATGTCCTCTCCGTTCAAAAAATATTCCTCCATTTGGGAATCGCTAAATAAAATTGTGTGTACATCTGTATATCTAGACTCTATACTGATTGATATATAAACAGCTGAAGACGTGCTTTACCAAAACAACGCTGTGCGTAACATGCGTTGCTCCTTCCGGTATGAATCTTCAATGGCGAAGGACCCTCTTTACGCCAGAGTTTACTACATGGGTTGGTCTTCCAACACATAAACATTACATATTGCCGTTTACCTCAGCTCATTGGCTATCTACCCAGCTAGATTTCAAGACGATCAGTGGTCATTGGGTTCAAATACAGTCAATCAACGAAACAGCGGTCATATCATTGGCGCACAATGATGGCATTACTTGTTGTCTCAAATCGGTTTCTTTCAGTCAATACGTCCCGCGAAATGACCCATCAGGTTTGGTTGTGTTACAAACAAACCAGTTGATTGCAATGAAATCAAACATGACTGGAAAAGTCACGTTTAGTGTGTGTATTTACATCGAATGTGTCGTCGAAAATGGAATGAGACGGGATTCACGACACAAGCTGTTCACAAAATGTTTCGTGTTAGGCTGTAAAAATGGATTTTATCAAACAAAAGACCATTCATTGTGTAACAATGAGCTTTGGGATTGCAAACAGAGGAAGATCGTCAAAGGTAAACAATTTATTTTATTGCAGTTTGTGATTTTGTTACGCCTGTGCTGGTTGAAATAGTTGTTTTTTTATGGGGCTCTATGCTCAGATAATCACATCGTATTCTTTCGCAGTAAACCCTTTTTTACATCTGACAACGCAGTTGGATTAGCAAGATTCTAGGCTTTCGAAACATGTGAGACACTTGTATTTTCATGAATGTTTAATATGACTATTTATGTAGCGATCACCGTATGTTGTCGAATTTCGGTGCGCAGAGGTTAAACATTATCCACTACCTTTAGCCACCGTCAGTGAAACCCACATATATTTATAATTGTCACTCTAGTGTAAGTTTCCTTTCATTTTGTATAATTGCATTACATAATTAGTTAACCTTTCTTTCTTCTGCCACATTCGTGTGGTTGTTCCTGAGGATCGCTAGCAATAGTGCATCATATTAGGCTAACGTATTACAACTTGTGAAATAATTTGGGACTTGTAGCCTATTTGAATCATTATGGAACACAGACCATACTTACCTGGCGCACAGTTCACAGCGACTGGACTGTCGTCATCAAAGTTCCATGATTAGTGAGGATTGTTAGGGTAGATTTGAAGGACTACTGTTCAATCCCTGTTGTCCACTTTTCTCTCCTTCCAATATTTCATGGATTGAACAATTGAATATGGCAGCTTTTCAGGATCAAAATGTTTGATTCTCCAATATATTTTGTTTATAACGGCTCTCCAGACCTGGTTTTTTATTATCCAGAAATACTTTCCTAACCCTAAATAATATACAAGATCAGAGTATTTTTTTATCTACCAATATGTGTTTTAAATGAGATGCTATGTGTGTATTTAGGCCTACATGGCTTTCTGTCATTGATCCCTAATATTCGGAACTGTTCTCTCTATTTATTCTAGTAAATCAGTCAAGAACATTAAAATGAAAGGTACACCAAATTTAAAGTGATGGCTTTAGATTATTGTACTGAAAAGCCTATTGAATGAAAACGCCACAAGAAAATCTGTTGGCCTCGCAAGTGGGAGCGTTTTCAGGTTTAATTAAATGTAATCAGCGCGTGCAAGGGAACCACGCTTACAATGCCCGTTATGCATCCGCATAAGGTAAGTCGTGCATAAAAAAGGCGCAGATTTCCTAAGTCTGAATCGGGCCATAACAGACTCTCATTCAGTGATGCAGACTTACAAGTCGACATGCATCCACATTACTGTGAGAACAACAACAACATGAAGCGTTCCCTAACACACCACCACCTCATCAGTCAGAACACGTCTCATAATTCACCTCTTCATCCAGCTACTAGCCTGTTTATTCAACCGCATGTATTTGGTGTTCAGTAACATTTCGCCGTCTCTCACATCCCTCAAGGTAAAAAAATGGACCACCACCGTGACTTGAAAGCCATCTAACTTCTCTCTCCATCTGAATTTACTCTACATGAAAGTCTTAACTGTTCCCACACATTCCCTCTCAAAGCTCCTCCATCATGTCTGAACAGGGTGATCAGTAAATAAAGTAAAATGCCCCTGTCCCTTTGTGCACCCTGTGTATGGGCCCTGATGGCACAGACCTGGGGACTAGGAAAAGGGCACTCCCAACAACAGAGTGCTACGGTCGGTGGAGAGAGGAGAGGGATGAGGGGTAGAGAGAGAGATGCCACCCTCCCCGTATGGACGGTGATTGTACCTCCTTGTGAAAGTAGCTCTGAAACGCTCTGAAACAAAAGCAGCTTTGAGAGCACGCCCACTCAGCAAAGGAGATTAGGTGGTGGCGAGTGCCTGCTCCCCCCCCCTGGAAAGGCTTTGGTTACAGTGTAATGGCACGTGGCAAAGGCCTTGATATTTATCATGTGCGTCAGGTGCTCTCGCTTGATTTCCTGTTCTTTTAAGCACCCCCCAGCACCAAATCCCTCTGCTCAAACACTACACCACCCTCCCTCCCCTCTCCCTCCCTCCCCCCTCCACTTTCTCCTTTTTACAAATACAAAGAACATATTGTAACTGCCAATGTTAAACTGTATCCATTTATCTTGGCAGGGGTCGGCCGGCTCTGTGAATCTGAGCTGTACTCCTTCGGCTTCCAGTTGGTCGTAGTTACTGCTTGGTTGGTCCTTTGATTGGTTGGTTGGTTGGTTAGTGAATTGGATCTGTGAACACACACATTTGTTTAGGATCCTTTCTCTCCTGCACTGGACTCAAATAAACACACAAAACATGCAGATGCATTGCTCAAGTCAAAATACAACCCTTGACACAAGTCTTCTGAATCTCACACACACGTACAGTACACACACACTTTACCCAGATTGTACCAGCTTTTTAACAAAACACAACACACTATCAACATACACACACACATGCACACACTTCAAATATACACAAGTGATGAGATATGAGTATCTGAAAAATCTCATGACAAACAATCTCCCAGTCAACACACAGAAAGGAGGAAGAACTAACTCCAAGCCAGACAAACGCTGGGCTAGGTCTGCTTTGTAGTGAATCTGTCTGTTCTCCCTCCCTCCTCCCTCCATCACCCCCTCCTCCCTCTGTCTCCTCAGGCCCTTTCTGTCCTATGCTCCGAGAGAGAAGCAGACATCAGAAAACAGCCCGTCCTCTCTCTCTCTCTCTCTCTCTCTCTCTCTCTGTGTGTGTATGCTGAGGGAGAAGGCAGATGTCTAGGAGGTAATATGGTACACTAGATCCCATAGGTTATCTGTTATATGTGCTCGGCCTCTCTCCTCGCTCCATTGCTCTTCTCAAGGCCCAACCCTGGGAGGCTGGGAGGCTGGGAGGCGGGAGGCTGGGAGGTGGGAGGCTGGGAGGCGGGGAGATGGGGGGAGGTAAGGCTTGGTCAGGGGCTGTGGTCAGGGAAACTGCACACAATGAGGAGACAGCTAGGGCAGTGTAGGCCTGGGCAAAAGCTCCCTCAGGGCCGTGCCGAGCTTACCTGACCTGACCTTGTGTTGTTGTTCTTTACAGGAAGCTCCACTGACATTCCCTCGGCTTCAGACCCAGGGCCGAGATATATATATATATATATATAGAGAGAGAGGGAGGAGGGAGGGGAGGGGGGTGCACCGGCTGTTGGATGTGGCTGGCTAGGCTGATACGCAGGGGCTCCACTCAAGGGTCACCAGAGGGAAAATAAATGTCACGTATATCATGATAGGCACTGATTGTGACGTGTGGAAATGTTTTCTTTTGCCCATTGTCTCCCACCATTTTGTCCCTCCTCTCTCCTCGTTGTCAATTGCAATGGAGAGCTACAGCAGTTCGATGATGGGAATCTTGTTTTTGAATGAAGCTGACTCCTATTAGATGCCAAGGAATTCCTGGAGATGGTTGTTTCCCCCTTGCAGTCTTCTCCTCTCTATTTGACTGTCAGAGTCACAGAGAGAGGTTGGAGAGTGTGAGAGAGAGAGAAAGAGAGAAAGAGCGAGAGAGAAAGAAAGAAAGAAATAAAGGAGAGAAAGAAAGAGAAGAGAGTGAAAAAGAAAGGCAGAGAGGGTGAGTGGGAGAGAAAGAGAGAGTGGATATTGTGGTTTCATTCATCTGGTATATATTCAGTGAGTTATCTGTTCACTTAGCCAAGACCCCAATATATATGACACCCTTGTTCCTGTTCAGTCCTGTGTTTTACTCCTGAATAAGAGCCTACTTTATGATTTCACCTAATAACACCGACATAATGTGGCTTTTCAGACACACACATGGCCTTTATTTAGACTCAAATTTAACCATCCGATTAGACGAGGCGGACCAGTCTTTTAGTGTCCAGTCTGTGAGTAGAGAACTGACCTGAGGACGTATGTTAGATGGGCTAATTAACTGTAGCAACAGCTACTATCATTTTAGACTGTTTTTGTCTCTTGTTTATTTTTGTTTACTAGTGTTTAGTAGGGTGGCTAGGGTCACACATGAGAATGATTTGGATAAACTGAGTCCCAAGTCATTGTGACAAGCCTGGACTGGACTGATTCGCTGTTATTGTTGTTGTTGTTGTCTTCTCAGTGACAAACAAGCACAAACAAACAGAGAAAGGGGTGTTTGGCGTTCAGCACTGTTTAGCGACTGGGTTAGGCTGCCCTGCAGATAATACAGCTGGTCCCAGGGGAGGGCGGAAGGTAAGCTAGGAATGGAAGGGTGTTCCTCTGTTAACAGCCATTGTGTCCTGGTCCCCTGTCTCCAGTCAGTCCCCACCAAGTCCATGTTCCCACCACTGTTATACCCCTGTGAGGAGACACTTTGGGACAGACAGGGATGCAGAGGGAGGGTTGGGCCACGATGTTTCTCAGAACAGTGTTTTACCTACCTCTGCTTAGGCTTGGCGGGGTGGGCTCCCAGTCTAGCTCTGTTGTCCCCCACCTGCACATGTTTAGCCCCGCTTGATTTCAGTTGAACGTTCAACTGAAAATGGTTGTGTTTTTCAGGCTACTGTGTTATCCTAAGGGCCTTGGTGCCCCGCCCTAGAAAAATAAATTGTGCCACATAGAATGAGTGGGATAGGCTGTTTGTGGTCATGTGTTGTTTGGGAGGGTGGGGTGTTGGGGACAGTTGAGGCTGTCCCTGTATCACCTGTCCCTGTATCATATGTCTTTTGACACAAGGAGGTTGACAGCGTCATCATTAGCTGTCCCCCCCTCCATTGATCTGGTGGAGCTAGGGTTGGGGTTATGGTTGTAGTTGAGACTAGGGTTGGGGTTATGGTTGTAGTTGAGACTAGGGTTGGGGTTGTAGTTGTAGTTGAGACTAGGGTTGGGGTTATGGTTGTAGTTGAGACTAGGGTTGGGGTTATAGTTGTAGTTGAGACTAGGGTTGGGGTTATGGTTGTAGTTGAGACTAGGGTTAGGGTTGTGGTTGTAGTTGAGACTAGGGTTAGGGTTATGGTTGTAGTTGAGACTAGGGTTGGGGTTATGGTTGTAGTTGAGACTACGGTTGGGGTTATGGTTGTAGTTGAGACTAGGGTTAGGGCTATGGTTGTAGTTGAGACTAGGGTTGGGGTTATGGTTGTAGTTGAGACTAGGGTTAGGGTTATGGTTGTAGTTGAGACTAGGGTTGGGGTTATGGTTGTAGTTGAGACTAGGGTTAGGGTTATGGTTGTAGTTGTAATTGAGACTAGGGTTAGGGTTATGGTTGTAGTTGAGGCTAGGGTTAGGGTTATGGTTGTAGTTGAGACTAGGGTTAGAGTTATGGTTGTAGTTGATACTAGGGTTAGGGTTATGGTTGTAGTTGAGACTAGGGTTGGGGTTATGGTTGTAGTTGTAGTTGAGACTAGGGTTAGAGTTATGTTTGTAGTTGAGACTAGGGTTGGGGTTATGGTTGTAGTTGAGACTAGGGTTGGGGTCATGGTTGTAGTTGAGACTAGGGTTATGGTTGTAGTTGAGACTAGGGTTATGGTTATGGTTGTAGTTGAGACTTGGGTTAGGGTTATGGTTGTAGTTGAGACTAGGGTTGGGGTTATGGTTGTAGTTGTAGTTGAGACTAGGGTTGGGGTAATGGTTGTAGTTGAGACTAGGGTTAGAGTTATGTTTGTAGTTGAGACTAGGGTTGGGGTTATGATTGTAGTTGAGACTAGGGTTGGGGTTATGGTTGTAGTTGAGACTAGGGTTAGGGTTATGGTTGTAGTTGAGACTAGGGTTGGGGTTATGGTTGTAGTTGTAGTTGAGACTAGGGTTAGAGTTATGGTTGTCGTTGAGACTAGGGTTATGGTTATGGTTGTAGTTGAGACTAGGGTTAGAGTTATGGTTGTAGTTGAGACTAGGGTTAGGGTTATGGTTGTAGTTGAGACTAGGGTTGGGGTTATGGTTGTAGTTGAGACTAGGGTTGGGGTTATGGTTGTAGTTGTAGTTGAGACTAGGGTTAGAGTTATGTTTGTAGTTGAGACTAGGGTTGGGGTTATGGTTGTAGTTGAGACTAGGGTTAGGGTTATGGTTGTAGTTGAGACTAGGGTTGGGGTTATGGTTGTAGTTGAGGCTAGGGTTGGGCTTTTGGTTGTAGTTGAGGCTAGGGTTTGGCTTATGGTTGAGACTAGGGTTGGGGTTATGATTGTAGTTGAGACTAGGGTTGGGGTTATGGTTTTAGTTGAGACTAGGGTTATGGTTATGGTTGTAGTTGAGACTAGGGTTGGGGTTATGGTTGTAGTTGATGCTTGGGTTAGAGTTATGTTTGTAGTTGAGACTAGGGTTAGGGTTATGGTTGTAGTTGAGGCTAGGTTTAGGGTTATGTTTGTAGTTGTAGTTGAGACTAGGGTTAGGGTCATGGTTGTAGTTGTAGTTGAGTCTAGTGTTATGGTTGTAGTTGAGGTTAGGGTTAGGGTTGTTGTTGTAGTTGAGACTAGGGTTAGGGTTATGGTTGTAGTTGAGGCTAGGGTTGGAGTTATGGTTGTATTTGAGACTAGGTTTGGGGTTATGGTTGTAGTTGAGACTAGGGTTAGAGTTATGGTTGTAGTTGAGACTAGGGTTGGGGTTATGGTTGTAGTTGTAGTTGAGTCTAGGGTTATGGTTGTAGTTGAGGTTAGGGTTAGGGTTGTAGTTGTAGTTGAGACTAGGGTTAGGGTTATGGTTGTAGTTGAGGCTAGGGTTGGAGTTATGGTTGTAGTTGAGACTAGGGTTGGGGTTATGGTTGTAGTTGAGACTAGGGTTAGAGTTATGGTTGTAGTTGAGACTAGGGTTGGGGTTATGGTTGTAGTTGAGGCGAGGCCAGGGTTGGGGTTATGGTTGTAGTTGAGACTAGGGTTAGGGTTATGGTTGTAGTTGAGACTAGGGTTAGGGTTATGGTTGTAGTTGAGACTAGGGTTAGGGTTATGGTTGTAGTTGTAGTTGAGTCTAGGGTTAGGGTTATTGTTGTAGTTGTAGTTGAGACTAGGGTTAGGGTTATGGTTGTAGTTGAGGCTAGGGTTAGGGTTATGGTTGTAGTTGTAGTTGAAACTAGGGTTGGGGTTATGGTTGTAGTTGTAGTTGAGACTAGGGTTAGGGTTATGGTTCGAGTTGAGGCTAGGGTTAGAGTTATGGTTGTAGTTGAGACTAGGGTTGGGGTTATGGTTGTAGTTGAGACTAGGGTTAGGGTTATGGTTGTAGTTGAGACTAGGGTTGGGGTCATGGTTGTAGTTGAGACTAGGGTTATGGTTGTAGTTGAGACTAGGGTTAGAGTTATGGTTGTAGTTGAGGCTAGAGTTGGGGTTATGGTTGTAGTTGAGTCTAGGGTTGGGGTCATGGTTGTAGTTGAGACTAGGGTTATGGTTATGGTTGTAGTTGAGACTAGGGTTGGGGTTATGGTTGTAGGTGAGACTAGGGTTATGGTTATGGTTGTAGTTGAGACTAGGGTTGGGGTTTATGGTTGTAGTTAAGAGTAGGGTTGGGGTTATGGTTGTAGTTGAGACTAGGGTTGGGGTAATGATTGTAGTTGAGACTAGGGTTAGGGTTATGATTGTAGTTGAGACTAGGGTTGGGGTAATGGTTGTAGTTGAGACTTGGGTCAGAGTTATGTTTGTAGTTGAGACTAGGGTTGGGGTTATGGTTGTAGTTGAGACTAGGGTAATGTTGAACCAGGATGGGTACATGAAGCTAGGGTTAGAGCCCTGTAAAAGGAGGAAAAACACTGTAATGAGAAAGGCATGTCCCTAAACCTAACCTTAACCCTAACTCCAACCCTAACCTTGTTCAGAGCTCTTACCTTAGCCCTAACCCTAACCGTGTTCAAGATTCTAACCTTGTTCAGAGCTCTTACCTTAACCCTAACCCTTACCTTGTTCAATATTCTAACCCTGTTCAGAGCTCTTACCTTAGCCCTAACCCTAACCTTGTTCAAGATTCTAACCCTGTTCAGAGATCTTACCTTAGCCCTAACCCTAACCTTGTTCAAGATTCTAACCCTGTTCAGAGCTCTTACCTTAGCCCTAACCCTAACCTTGTTCAAGATTCTAACCCTGTTCAGAGCTCTTACCTTAGCCCTAACCCTAATCTTGTTCAAGATTCTAACCCTGTTCAGACCTCTTACCTTAGCCCTAACCTTAACCTTGTTCAAGATTCTAACCCTGGGCCCAAAGAAATTAAATAGTTTCCTGATCCATGCTAAAAACCACAGGAATGCTGATAAGTAGATTACTGCTGGCATGTTTATTACACTGTTATACACTACTTTGCCAAAAGACACTACACACCTGCTCGTCAAACATCTCATTCCAAAATCATGGGCATTAGTATGGAGTTGGTCCCCCTTTGCTGCTATATCAGCCTCCACTCTTCTGGGAAGGCTTTCCACTAGATGATGGGACATTGCTGCGGGGACTTGACACAATTCAGCCACAAGAGCATTAGTGAGTTTGGGCACTGATGTTGGGCAATTAGGCCTAGCTCGCAGTCGGCGTTCCAATTCATCCCAAAGGTGTTCGGTGGGGTTGAGGTCATGGCTCTGTGCAGGCCAGTCAAGTTCTTCCACACTGATCTTGACAAACCATTTCTGTATGAACCTCACTTTGTGCACAGGGGCGTTGTCAAACTGAAACAGGAAAGAGCCTTCCCCAAACTGTCCCCAAACTGTTGCCACAAAGTTGGAAGCACAGAATCGTCTAGAATGTCATTGTATGCTGTAGCATTAATATTTCCCTCCACTGGAACTAAGGGACCTAGCCCAAAACATGAAAAACAGCCCCAAACCATTATTCCTCCTCCACCAAACTTTGCAGTTGGCACTATGCATTGGGGCAGGTAGCGTTCTGCTGGCATCCACCAAACACAGATTGGTCTGAGATGGTGAAGTGGGATTCATCACTCGCCAATGGCAGTGAACTTTACACCACTCCAGACGACGCTTGGCATTGCACTTGTTGATCTTAGGCTTGTGTGCGTCTGCTCGGGCATGGAAACCCATTTCAGGGTCCCGTTGGTAGAGCATGGTGCTTGCAATGCCAGGGTTGAGGGTCCTATTCCCACGGGGGACCAGTATGAAAAGGTAGGCACTCACTACTGGAAGTCGCTCTGGATAAGAGCATCTACTAAATGACCAAAATGTAAATAATGCTCCCGACGAACAGTTCTTCTGCTGACCTTGCTTCCAGAGGCAGTTGGAACTTGGTAGTGAGTGTTGCAAACGAGGACATATGACAGCACTTGGCAGTCCTGTTCTGTGAGCTTGTGTGGTCTACCACTTTGCGGCTGAGCCATTGTTGCTCCTAGACGTTTCCACTTCATAATAACAGCACTTACAGTTGACCGGGTCAGCTCTAGCGGGGCAGAAATTTGACGATTTGACATGTTGGAAAGGTGTCATCCTATGACGGTGCCACGTTGAAAGTCACTGAGCTCTTTACTAAGGCCATTCTATTGCCAATGTTTGTCTACGGAGATTGCATGGCAGTGTGCTCTATTCACCTGTTAGCAACGGGTGTGGCTGAAATAGCCAAATCCACTCATTTGAAGGGGTGTCCACATACTTTTGTATATATAGTGTATGTTCTGCCCCCTGACCAGCCAGCGAGTACTCCGTTTTCTTAAAACAGCTATTTATGTCATGATAAACCTTGTAGTCTAATCCAGGGCTTGTTCTAATTTTTTGTTATTTTGTTTTTTCCTTCTCCTCCTACTTCCTCCTACGACGAGTCTATGATACCTGTGAGTCATTGGTATGGAGTGATCTTATTTGATGTAATTGAATAGGCTTCATCCATGGTTTCATATCTCAAGAACAATGACTGATGCTCAATGTCCTGTTGTACTGTAAAATTGTCATGGCCACTCTCACTAAAAGAGGGAGGAGCCCAATCCTCAACACACAAACATACCAGTGGATTCTGCGATGTGAATGTCAGACAAAATATTGCAGTTCCTCAGTATCAGTTATGACTGGAATGAACGTCGGCAAATGCCTGTCTGTCTGTCTGCCTGCCTGCCTGCCTGTCTGCCTGTCTGTTGTGTGAGATGCCATGGCTCTTTCATGAACTATGATGTACACATAACCTCTCCAACTTTATCGGAATCCATTACCATTACCACTTATCTCAATGATTATTACATTTACAAATCAGGTTAACAAGTAGTGATAAGTTAAGCCAAAGATAATTAATTCCTGAAAGTATAACTACATAACTTCAATGTCAAGGCAGAGGGCAGGACAATAACTATTTGATGTTTAGAAAGGTGTGTGCGCGCAAGCGTGTGTGTCTTTGTGTCGGCAGACAGCCTGGCTTGTTTACCTCTGCCATACAGGGCGTGTGCGCTGATCTGTACACACAGGGGTTAGAAATACTAAGGAGGTTCCCTGCTTGAGATGCCTTTGTCTGTTGGGTGACAGACACACCTGTGTTTACAGTTGAGTCCCTGGTGTGCGTGTGCATGCGTTTGTGCGTGTGCATGCGTTTGTGTGTGCACATGTGTTCATGTGTTTGCGTGCGTGTGTGTGCATGCATTTGTGCGTGTGCATGCATGTGTGTGTGTGTGCATGCGTTCGTGCTTGTGCAAGCGTGTGTGCATGCGTTCATGTGTGTGCATGTGTGTGTGCATGCGTTCGTGCGTGTGCATGCGTGTGTGTGTGCATGCGTTCGTGCGTGTGCATGCGTGTGTGTGTGTGTGCTTGCGTGTGTGTGTGTGTGCATGTGTGTGTGTATGCGTGTGTACTTAAAGCCCTCCCTCCTACTCCTGAATCATTGCGCCGGGCTAGCTGCTTTAATGAGTGGCTTCTGCAGGTATACCATGACAGACAGACAAACATGTTATTATACACTAGAGGTCTGTCATTGGGATGGGGCCATATTATAATAATAATAATAATAATACATTTTATTTTAAGCGCTTTTCACCAAACCCAAAGTCACATAAGTATATAAAAGAATAAGGACAGACTAATCAGGAAGTGAACTAGAGGGAGGATAAAAGTTAAGATGACAATTAATCCGGATAAGCCTGTGTGAAGAGGTGTATCTTTAGTGTGGACTTGAATATGTGTATTCGGTATTGGAGGCCTGGCAGACAGTCCTGAAACTCAGTGACACTGCTCAAATGCTTCACCCATTTAGTCTTGCACATATAATTACTACAGCAGTATATCTCTACAGTCACGAATGTATATAACATGTTTCAAGTTTCAAGTTGTATTAGTCGTATGTACAGGAGACACATGGTATAGACCGTCCGATGAAATGCTTACTTGCAGGTTCCTTCTCGACAATGCAACAACAATAAGAAATAGTAAAAAATAAGAATAGGAACATAAAGTAAATGGCTCAGTAGAATAGACATTTTAACATGGCCCTCCCTGTTGTTTGTGAAATGTCCTCACTATAGTCACCCATCTATAACCTAAAACATGTACCTTTGTTTGCTGTGTGTTGTATAAATAGATGGACCAGATGAGCCATAAGATGGAGGCGGTGCTGAAGATCTTGGTGGACCAGTACAAACCCAAGGCAGAGCTGCTCCAGAGGGCCCCAGCCTCTCCACTCCCAGCCCCCTACAGCTCTCGCATCAGCATCATGAGGCGTCAGAACATGGGCGTCAGCTTGGACGAGGGACGGTGATGTCACAGTGGGCAGAAAGGCACCAGGGATGGAACCACCAGGGACTAGTATGACCAACCGTGAGATATCAGTTGCAATGAGAAGATCAATCATTTTTAAATTCATTGTCAGCTGCTTGACCAGGAGGGCACAGACTCCAATAAAGAAAAGGGTGCACTCTTCTTACCTTATTAAAAAGATGGTGTCATTTGGCTACTTTTGCCCTCTGTTTTATAACCCCCAAAACCTTTACATCACTGTCTTTGACCGCTGACCTTAGAGAGAGAACGTGAACAACTCAGCTCCTGCTTCTGTTCTCCTCTGCTGAAGAGGCATGCTTGTCTGAAAGTGAGGGCTATAGAGAACTATGAGAGGGGACATGGCAGCAGTTTACTAACAGCTAGAGATGTACGGTGATGCCGTCCATCCTCCCTCCCCCCATCATGGTGAATGGGCATACGGGGTCCTCTTCTTCAGAAGCTTCTTTCTCCCTCTTTAATATCAGCATTATGAAAACATACTACACTCTTTTTTTTTTTTTTTTAATTTTACCCCCTTTTCTCCCCAATTTCGTGGTACCCAGGTGTTAGTAGTTACTATCTTGTCTCATCGCTACAACTCCCGTACGGGCTCGGGAGAGACAACCCGGCCCGCCACAGGAGTCGCTAGTGCGCGATGAGACAAGGATATCCCTACCGGCCAAACCCTCCCTAACCCGGACGACGCTGGGCCAATTGTGCGTCGCCCCATGGACCTCCCGGTCACAGCCGGCTGCGACAGAGCCTGGGCTCAAACCCAGAGTCTCTGGTGGCACAGCTAGTACTGCAATGCAGTGCCCTAGACCACTGCGCCACCCGGGAGGCCCTAAAACAGTCTTAGATAAAAAGGTGCTATCTAGAAGCTTAAAGGGTTCTTCGACTGTGCCCATAGGAGAACCCTTTGAATAACCCTTTTTGGTTCTAAGTAGAACCCTTTTAGTTCCAGGTAGAACCAAAAAGGGTTCTCCTATGGGGACAGCCGAAGAATGCTTTTGGAACCTTTTTTTCCAAGAGTGTACTGAAACTTCCACAGCATACATTGTAGCGAAAGCTTACATCAATTCCTTTTTGTTTTATAAGATTAGCCTGACACTTTCACTCCTCAGCACATTATCACGTAAGATATGAGAATGTATTCAACTGTGTTCATTCAGTGAGGCACATCCAAGCACTAAAATAATATTTCCAAGCCAACCATCACACTAATGATATTATTTGGAGATTGTGCAGTCAAAGTGCTAAAGCACTTGCTAAAGGGTACAGCACAGAGAATGAGGAGACCAGCAAAGATCAAATCCTGATCTTGGCACCATTCAAACCAAAATACAGCACCACTATTTCTATATAGCCACCAATTCATCTCACCTTACTGTATTTAGTTGTCGGTGTATGTTTGTTAGTAGTAATCGAGTGACATAGAGAAGGACCAGGAGATGATCTGCTGGCTTTGCCCAGGGTCTGCCTCTGTTAGTGGCTGGGCCTAGGCTGCTAGAGCAGAGAATAGTGGTGAAACAGCTCTGCAGGAACTAATCTGCCGCTGATTTACGGCTATGGTTAAGCTAATAAAAATAGCAGAACAGTCGTGACAAGGCAGAACTCAGTATTACAGAAATACAGTGAGGGAAAGAACAGTATGGAGAGTTATGGTAAGAAGTTAAAGTTGACTCAACACCCCGTGCCAAGATTTTCACTAGGATATTCCAATTAACCACTTCACCCCACCACCCATCCTACTCAATGCTAAAACACTTTAATTTTCCCTCTTTGGACTTAAACTGCAGTGTGCAATTTGTAATTAATTTGCCCCATTAGAGCACAAATTATTTATCTGTCTATTGCTAATTAAGTGCTGAATTCATGGTAAGGGGAGTTAACAATGTATGTGAGTTGACTAATGAAAAGGACACTGGAAAATGTGTACAATTTAAACAGTAGGCTTTGAATGGCTCACTCCATAATTCAGTGTGAAGGGTCTGAAATATCAGGTTACCTCTGAGAGAGAGAGAGAGAGAGAGGGACGTACCAAGCTTCAGCTTCAGCTTTGACTTTAAAGCCCTTTAAAGCGTTGAATATAATTAATGTCTCTCTTTTTGTTCTCACTCCATGTATTTGCCGTACGGCCAGGACCCAGCTGGGTTTAGCCAGTTGAAAATAGAAAAAAATAACTAAGCTATGTGTGCAATCCCTTCCATAATTATAGTGTGCACATTCCTCGAAAGATGGCAACACAAAGGAGGGGTGAAATGAGAGAGAGAGGGGAGGAAGAGAAAAACACTGAACAAAAATATAAACGCAACATGCAACGATTTTACCACAGTCACAGTTCATATAAGAAAATCTGTCAATTTAAATAAATAAATCAGGCCCCAATTTATAGATTTCACATGACAGGGCAGGGGCACAGTCATGGGTGGGCCTGATAGGGAATAGGCCCAGCCACTTGGGAGCTAGACCTACCCTCTGAGGTGCCAGGCCCAGCCAATCAGAATGAGTTTTCCCCACAAAAGGGCTGTATTACAGACAGAAATACTTAGCAGTTCCATCAGCTGTCCGGGTGGCTGGTCTCAGACGGTCCCGCAGGTGAAGAAACTGGATGTGAAGGATGTGAAGGTCCTGGGCTGACATGGTTACACGTGGTCTGCGGCTGTGAGGCCGGTTGGACATACAGCCAAATTCTCTTATGGTAGATAAATTAACATTAAATTCTCTGGCAACAGTTCTGGTGGACACTCCTGCAGTCAGCATGCCAATTGCACACTCCCCCAAAACTTGTGTTGTGTGACAAAACTGCACATTTAGAGTGGCCTTTTATTGTCCCCAGCACAAGGTGCACCTGTGTAATCGTGCTGTTTAATCAGCTTCTTGATATGCCACACCTGTCCAGGTGGCTGGTCTCAGACAATCCCGCAGGTGAAGGAGCAGATTATTTTGGCAAAGGAGATATGCTCGCTAACAGGGATGTAAACAAATTTGTGCACAACATTTTAGAGGAATAAGCTTTTTGTGCGTATAGAACATTTCTGGGATCTTTTATTTCAGCTCATGAAACATGAGACCAACACTGTTGCGTTTATATTTTTGTTCAGTATGTTTTATTCTTTTGCGTGGTTGAAGATTTGGAATATGTATTTTATATAACAGGCTGCTTTTTAAAGCCAGTTTCTTTGAGATAAGTGCTTCACATACTGGCTGTCTGACCATTCTCCTGTACAGTTTTATAAGAGTTGTAAATAGCAACATTGACTTCTATTTATTATCATGTGGAACGAACGATCAACCAGGGAATACTCTTGGTCTGCAGAGTGATGATGAGAAATAAAGAGAAGTGTTGTAAAATGGATTGGAATGACTGTAAATTATATTCACAACCCTCTGTAAATCTGGTGTAAATAAAAATCCATTTCATTTTCTGGGCTCTCCTTGGGCTCAGTGTGTCTTGATTACCAGTTAGTCTATAATTTCCTTTCCTTGGATTCAACTCTTCTCTCTTGGCTGTCTGTTCGATTTGCAGGCCACATCAGGTAAGCCATATCCTCTCAATCCCACAAAGTTTAGAATTCTTCAATTCATATTTTTTTTACACTGCAATCAGGGGACAGAGAAAAATAAATATTTTTGTTGTTGTTGCTGTGCATACTTTGAACTTCAATATTCCATAACCATTGAGGAGCGAGGGAGGCATGTGGGAGAAAGACAGAGAGACAGCGAGAGAGAGAGACAGAGAGAAAGAAAGAGAATACGTCTCAAATTACCACTCAATTATATTTCCCTTCAAAGGCCAAGAAATACTGGGGATGTCCCAAAAACAGCACGGCCAGAGCGGGGAGAGAGAGGTCTCTAGGGAGGGGTGGATAGAGGGGAGAAGGGCAGGAGAAGGCTGACTGGGAGGGGGTGGAGGGAGTAGAGGAGCAGCCCAGAGCCATTTTCAATTACCCAGAGAGCCTTGTCTCCACAGCCCAGCCATGGTGTTATGCTGCCTTTGTCCTCTCCTGGTTTATATCACGGTCTCCCCCTAGTCTAGTTGCTGTTTACTGAGCCAGCTCAGCTCTATACCACTGAGATCCTGCTACTTCACTTTCATCTCTGACTCCCCACTTCAAACGAGGGTTTGATGTCAGAAGAACACAAGAGCAAGAACACAAGATAAAAGGGAACATCAAGAGAGAGCCAGGAAGAAAGTTGAATAGAATGTAGCTCTGTGTGGTCAGTGAGACATGCTAGTCAATACCTCCATATATACCCTATACCCTCATATATACCCTATGCCTCCATATATACCTTATACCCCATATACTGTATACCCTATACCCTCATATACACCATATACACTCACATACCCCCTATACCCCCATATATACCCTATACATACCCTATACCCCCATATATACCCTTATATACAGTGCATTCGGAAAGTATTCAAACTCCTTCCCTTTTTCCACATTTGTTTTCACTTTCCGAATGCACAGTACACCCTATACCCCCATATATACCCTATACTCCCATATACCCCATATATACCCTATACCCTCATATATACCGTATTCCCTCATGTATACCCTATATGTCACGTTCTGACCATAGTTCTGTTATTTTATTCTTTGTTTTAGTATGGTCAGGGCGTGAGTTGGGGTGGGCAGTCTATGTTTGTTTGCCTATGTTGTTTTTTGTGTTTGGCCTAGTATGGTTCTCAATCAGAGGCAGGTGTCGTTAGTTGTCGCTGATTGAGAATCATACTTAGGTAGCCTGGGTTTCACTTTTGGTTTGTGGGTGTTTGTTTCCGTGTGTGTGTTTGGGCCACACGGTACTGTTTCGGTTTTGTATATTTCACGTTTATTATTTTGTTCCAGTGTTCAGTTGTGTTTTTGAATAAATCAATATGGACACTTACCACGCTAAGTTTTGGTCCGATCCTTACTCCTCAGACGAAGAGGAGGAAATCCGTTACATTATACCCCATATACTGTATAACCTATACCCCATATATACCCCAAACCCTCATTTATACCCTATACCTCAATATATACCCTGTACCCTCATATATACCATATTCCCTCATATAAAACCTATACCCTATATATACCCTAAACCCTCATACAGCGAGGGAAAAAGTATTTGATCCTCTGCTGATTTTGTATGTTTGCCCACTGACAAAGAAATGATCCGTCTATACTTTTAATGGGAGGTTTACAGTGAGAGAGAGAATAACAATAACAAAAATCCAGAAAAACGCATGTCAAAAATGTTATAAATTGATTTGCCTCTTCCTCTCTAGCAGAGACCAGGCTTTGATAAATTCAGCTCAGACATCGATTCGCCCAAGATCAATACAAGAAAATGATAATGATGCAACGCTTACCTTGTATCTACGTTTGTCCTCTAGTTGAGTGCCTTTCTTTGTTTGCTGAAATCCATACTTTTTCCATAAACATTATCAAACACAACCACCTTTCTTGTTGAGATTCAAATGGCACACTCGCATTTGCTCTCAGTTGCCATCTAAGAGCAACAGCAATCAGGGGCGGACTGGGACAAAAAATGTTCTCTGGCATTTTAGCCAAACCAGCCCATCTCACCATGCACGTGACACATAACATAGGCAGTACACTGTACCAGTGACCAGTGAAAAACATAGCCCTCCACCTTTTTTAACCAGCTCATGTAAAAACACAGATACAACTCACCACTATAACGGTGCCTCTGTTACCTCCTTGTTGTGCAGTCTGACTCTGTATCTTCTCTGCTGTCACTCAGTCTGTCACTCCTAAGTGTAAATTGCTATTACATATCAAGCCAACATATTAAGGAACTGGCAGTATATCCGCGTCTCTATGTTTTCTTCCTACCTTCACTCACCACTGAGCTGTCTCTGCTAAGGCAGAAGCCACAGAAGCAATCAATCAATCAGATTCCAAACTCTGCACCATGGCTAAGACGAAATAGCTTTCCAAGGATGTCAGGGACAAGATTGTTGACCTACACAAGGCTGGAATGGGCTACAAGACATTCGCCAAGCAGCTTGGTGAGAAGGTGACAACAGTTGGTGTGATTATTCGCAAATGGAAGAAACACAAAAAAACTGTCAATCTCCCTCGGCCTGGGGCCCCATGCAAGATCTCACCTCGTGGAGTTGCAATGATCACGAGAACGGTGAGGAATCAGCCCAGAACTACACGGAAGGATCTTGTCAATGATCTCAAGGCAGCTGGGACCATAGTCACCAAGAAAACAATTGGTAACACACTATGCCGTGAAGGACTGAAATCCTGCAGCGCCCGCAAGGTCCCCCTGCTCAAGAAAGTACATATACATGCCAGTCTGAAGTTTGCCAATGAACATCTGAATGATTCAGAGGACAACTGGGTGAAAGTCTTGTGGTCAGATGAGACCAAAATGGAGCTCTTTAGCATCAACTCAACTCGTCGTGTTTGGAGGAGGAGGAATGCTGCCTATGACCCCAAGAACATCCCCACCATCAAACATGGAGGTGGAAACATTATGCTTTGGGGGTGTTTTTCTGCTAAGGGGACAGGACAACTTCACCGCATCAAAGGGACGATGGACAGGGCCATGTACCTTCAAATCTTGGGTGAGAACCTCCTTCCCTCAGCCAGGGCATTGAAAATGGGTCGTGGATGGGTATTCCAGCATGATAATGACCCAAAACACACGGCCAAGGCAACAAAGGAGTGGCTCAAGAAGAAGCACGTTAAGGTCCTGGAGTGGCCTAGCCAATCTCCAGACCTTAATCTCATAGAAAATCTGTGGAAGGAGCTGAAGGTTCGAGTTGCCAAACGTCAGCCTCGAAACCTTAATGACTTGGAGAAGATCTGCAAAGAAGAGTGGGACAAAATCCCTTCTGAGATGTGTGCAAACCTGGTGGCCAACTACAAGAAACGTCTGACCTCTGTGATTGCCAACAAGGGTTTTGCCACCAAGTACTAAGTTATGTTTTGCAGAGGGGTCAAATACTTATTTCCCTCATTAAAATGCAAATCAATTTATAACATTTTTGACATGCGTTTTTCTGGATTTTTTTGTTGTTATTCTGTCTCTCACTGTTCAAATAAACCTACCATTACAATTATAGACTGATAATTTCTTTGTCAGTGGGCAAACATACAAAATCAGCAGGGGATCAAATACTTTTTTCCCTCTACCCTATACCTCATATATACCCTATACCCCCAGTCAAAAGTTTTAGAACACCTAATCATTCAACGGTTTTTCTTTATTTTTACTATTTTCTACATTGTAGAATAATAGTGAAGACATCAAAACTATGAAATAACACATATGGAATCATATAGTAACCATATAGTAACCAAAAAAACTATTCAAAATATATGTTATATTTGAGATTCTTCAAAAAGCCACCCTTTGCCTTGATGACAGCTGGATGAAGCCTGGAATGCTTTTCCAACAGTCTTGAAGGAGTTCTCACATATGCTGAGCACTTGTTGGCTGCTTTTACTTCACTCTGTGGTCCGACTCATCCAAAACCATCTCAATTTGGTTGAGGTCGGGGGACTGTGGAGGCCAGGTCATCTGATGCAGCATTCTATCACTCTCCTTCTTGGTAAAATAGCCCTTACGCAGCCTGGCAGTGTGTTTGGTCATTGTCCTGTTGAAAAACAGGAAGAAAGAGAGCTACGGAGCAGGTTTTCATCAAGGATCGCTCTGTATTTGCTCCATTCATCTTTGCCTCGATCCTGACTAGTCTCCCAGTCCCTGCCACTGAAAAACATACCCACAACATGATTCTGCCACCACAATGCTTCACAATAGGGGGGTAACAGGTTTCCTCTAGACCTGACACTTGGCATTCAGGCCAAAGAGTTTAATCTTGGTTTCATCAGACCAGAGAATCTTGTTTCTCATGGTCTGAGAGTTTTTAGATGCCTTTTTGAAAACTCCAGGCTTCCGTCTGGCCACTCTACCATAAAGGCCTGATTGGTGGAGTGCTACAGAGATGGTTGTCCTTCTGGAAAGTTCTCCCATCTCCACAAAGGAACTCTGGAGCTCTTTCAGAGTGACCATCGGGTTCTTGGTCACCTCCCTGACCAAGGCCCTTCTCCCCGATTGCTCCATTTGGCTGGGCAGCCAGCTCTAGGAAGAGTCTTGGTGGTTCCAAACTTCTTCCATTTAAGAATGATGGAGGCCATTGTTCTTGCCGACCTTCAATGCTGTAGAAATGTTTTGGTACCCTTCCCCCGATCTGTGCCTCGACACAATCCTGTTTCGGAGGTCTACGGACAATTCCTTCGACCTCATGGCTTGTTTTTTTCTCTGACATGCACTGTCAACTGTGGGACCTTATATAGACAGGTGTGTGCCTTTCCAAATCATGTCCAATCAATTGAATTTACCACAGGTGGACTCCAATCAATGAACCTGAGGTCAGTTACAAGTCTCATAGCAAAGGATCTGAATACTTGTGTAAATAAGGTATTTCTGTTTTTTATTTGCAATCAATTTGCAAAAATACGAAAAACCTGTTTTCGCTTTGTTATTATGGGGTATTGTGTGTAGATTGCTGAGATGTATTTTTATTTAATTCATTTTAGAATGAGGCTGTAACGTAACAAAATGTGGAAAAAGTCAAGGGGTCTGAATACTTTCTGAAGGCACTGTATATACACTATACCCTCTTATACACTACCGTTTGGGGTCACTTAGAAATGTCCTTGTTTTTGAAAGGATAGCACATTTTTGGGGTCACTTAGAAATGTCCTTGTTTTTGAAAGGATAGCACATTTTTTGCCCATTAAAATACATCAAATTATATCAAATTGATCAGAAATACAGTGTAGACATTGTTAATGTTGTAAATGACTATTGTAGCTGGAAAAGGCAGAATTTTTATGTAATATCTACATAGGCGTACAGAGGCCCATCATCAGCAACCATCACTCCTGTGTTCTAATGGCACATTGTGTTAGCTAATCCAAGTTTATCGTTTTAAATGGTGAATTGATCATTAGAAAACCCTTTTGCAACTATATTAGCACAGCTGAAAACTGTTGTTCTGATTAAAGAAGCAATACAACTGGCCTTCTTTAGACTAGTTGAGTATCTGAAACATCAGCATTTGTGGGTTCGATTACAGGCTCAAAATGGCCAGAAACAAAGACCTTTCTTCTGAAACTCAATCAATCTATTCTTGTTCTGAGAAATGAAGGCTTTTTCCTTGCGAAAAATTGCCAAGAAACTGAAGATCTCGTACAACGCTGTGTACTGCTCCCTTCACAGAATAGCGCAAACTGGTTCTAATTAGAATAGAAAGAGGAGTGGGAGGCCCCGGTACACAACTGAGCGAGAGGACAAGTACATTAGAGTGTCTAGTTTGAGAAACATCTTAATCTTTTAAGCCTCTTCACTGTTGACGTTGAGAATGGTGTTTTGCCTTTTAAAATGCTAAACTTGGATTAGCTAACACAACATGACATTGGAACACAAGAGTAATAGTTGCTGATAATGGGCCTCTGTACGCCTATGTAGATATTCTGTTAAAAATCAGCCGTTAACAATGTCAACACTGCATTTCTGATCAGTTTGATGTTATTTTAATGGACAAAAAAATAAAAAATAAAAAACAAGGACGTTTCTAAGTGACCCCAAACTTTTGAACGGTAGTGTATACTCTATACCCCATATATACACTTTACCCTCTAGCCTGTAAAAATATATTTCGTATCGTCTGAGATCCCCAAAGATTGGAAAGCTGCAGTGGTCATCCCCCTCTTGAAAGTGGGAGACACTCTAATCCCAAACGTTTACAGACCTATATCTATCCTACCTGCCTTACTAAGGTCTTCAAAAGCCAAGTTAACAAACAGATCACCGGCCATTTCAAATCCCACCGTACCTTCTCCGCTATGCAATCTGGTTTCCAAGTTGGTCATGGGTGCACCTCAGCCACGCTCAAGGTCCTAAATGACATCAAAACCGCCATCGATAAAAGACAATACTGTGCAGCCGTATTCATTGACCTGGCCAAGGCTTTCGGCTCTGTCAATCGTTGTATTCTTATCGGCAGACTCAACAGCCTTGGTTTCTCAAATGCCTGCCTCACCTGGTTCACCAACTACTTCTCAGACAGAGTTCAGTGTGTCAAATCAGAGGGCCTGTTTTCCGGACCTCTGGCAGTCTATATGGGGGTGCCACAGGGTTCAATTCTTGGGCCGACTCGTTTCTCTGTATACATCAATGATGTCGCTCTTGCTCAATGATGTCGCTCTACACCATTCTGTATACTTCTGGCCCTTCTTTGGACACTGTGTTAACTAACCTCCAGAGGAGCTTCAGTGGCATACAACTCTCCTTCCGTGGCCTCCAACTGCTAAATGCAAGTAAAACTAAATGCATGCTCTTCAACCTATTGCTACCCGCACCTGCCCGCCCGTCTAGCATCCCTACTCTGGAGGTCTCTGACTTAGAATATGTGGACAACTACAAATACCTAGGTGTCTGGTTAGACTGTAAACTCTCCTTCCAGACTCACATTAAGCATCTCCAAACCCAAATTAAATCTAGAATCAGCTTCCTATTTCGCAACAAAGCATCCTTCACTCATGCTGCCAAACATACCCTCGTAAAACTGACTATCATACCGATCCTTGACTTCGGCGATGCCATTTACAAAATAGCATCCAACACTCTGCTCAGCAAATTGGATGCAGTCTATCACAGTGCCATCCGTTTTGTCACCAAAGCCCCATATACCACCTACCACTGCGACCTGCATGCTCTCGTTGGTTGGCCCTCGCTTCAGATTTGTCGCCAAACCCACTGGCTCCAGGTCATCTATAAGTCTTTGCTAGGTAAAGCCCCGCCTTATCTCAGCTCACTGGTCACCATAGCAGCACCCATCCGTAGCACGCGCTCCAGCAGGTATATTTCACTGGTCAACCCCAAAGCCAACTCATCTTTGGCTGCCTTTCCTTACAGTTATCTGCTGCCAATGACTGAAACAAATTGCAAAAATCACTTAAGCTGGAGACTCATATCTCCCTCACTAACTTTAAGCATCAGCTGTCAGAGCAGCTTACAGATCATTGCACCTGTACATAGCCCATCTGTAAATAGCCCACCCAACTACCTCATCCCAATATTTTTTTTCTTCTCCTTTGCACCCCAGTATCTCTACTTGCACATTCATATTCTGCACATCTATCACTCCAGTGTTTAATTGATAAATTGTAGTTATTTCACCACTATGGCCTATTTACTGCCCTACCTCCCTAATCTTACTTCATTTGCACACACTGTATATAGACTTTTCTATTGTGTTATTGACTGTACATTTGTTTTTTCCATGTGTAACTGTGTTGTTGTTTGTGTCGCACTGCTTTGCTTTATCTTGGCCAGGTCGCAGTTGTAAATGAGAAATTGTTCTCAACTGGCCTGATTAAATAAATAAAAATGTATACCCTATACCCTCATATATACCCTATACCCCATATATACCCTTTACCCTTGTATGTACCCTATACCCTCATATATACCCTATACCCTCATATATACCCTCTACCCCATATTCATGATGGAATGTTACAGAATCTGAGAAAGCTACTGTATATCTATATCTATGGGTTGTCACGTGAAGTATACTGTGAAGATTCATCACTCCCAGCTACCAAGTAGACTTTGCATTCCTTCTATTCCCAAACATTCCTTTACCAATTGTTTTAATTCCTGTGTAGTCATGTAGTCTTCACTAACATTAGATTGTAGGTGAGATCTCCTTATGCATGTTAGGCTGGACTGAGAACAGTGGAGACATGCAACATGTTTTTTAAGTCTACCGGGAGGAGGGGCCTTGCAGCACCCTAAGGGGCCACGATAGCCCACAGTGAGGCCCCAGCAGGGCCACCTGTCTGGTAGGCAGGCATTATGGAGGCCCATCAATGCCATATGAAAGCAGATACCAGAGAACAGGTGTGTGTGTGTGTGTGTGTGTGTGTGTGTGTGTGTGTGTGTGTGTGTGTGTGTGTGTGTGTGTGTGTGTGTGTGTGTGTGTGTGTGTGTGTGTGTGTGTGTGTGTGTGTGTGTGTGTGTGTGTGTGTGTGTGTGTGTGTGTGAGAGTGCGTGTGTGTGTGTGAGAGAGAGAGAGAGTGCGTGTGTGTGTGTGCGCCTGCATGTGTGTAGGAGAGGGACACAGACAGTGTCAGCAGCAGCTGATGCTAGACACTCCATCGAGAGTCCCTAAATAGTGGAGGGGAACAGTTGGGTTAGAGACAGTTGGTTTTCTTGCTACTGATTGTAGTAGTAGTTAGTGTTGAAGCATAATTCTAAATCCCCTCACCCAAGGGCTCCTTCAAAATATATAAATGTCACATAAAACCAGTGCAGGACAATGTGCTTCATGAAAAAGCAAGTAAAGGGGAATAAAAATGGCATACACCGTTCAGGAATATGTGTAACATAGTAATGTGTAAAGCAGGCCGCAGTAAGTACTGTCCTCAGGGAACCTGGCCTTTGACCCACTACAACTTAAAAAGAGGCCTCCCTCGCCCCAGCCTCCTTCTGCTGAGCACAGGATAATGGTTTTCCATGTAATCATTTACAAGAGGAACCGATACAGTGCATGAGCTTTGACCTCTGCTGTGGTTGGTATAGCTAGTTGCTACATCACCCCTGGGAGACAAATCACCAAGAGGTTAAAGGGTTAGTTTGGCCCTCTGTGACCTTCGCCCTCTGAGATTTCCTTCGGCCATATGTCTGGTGTTCGTCCTTCCCAGTAACCAGGGTAAGTTCAACAACAACAACAACAATCAGATCTCAAGATCCCTCTGCAATGTCCCACGCTGCTCTGCTTCATGTCCAGGCCAGGGCATGCAGGCCGGCCACAATAACCCCACCCAAGACTGGCCAAGTAAGCCAACAGCAGCTGCCGAGGAGAAGGAGGTGCAGGAGAAGGAGAGGTCTGGGGTAGTGTACACATGCTATGTAAAGAGGGCAGGGGACAGAGAGGCTGTCCGTTGCTTATCTAGGTTACAGCCAGGGGTGCAACTTTCACTGGGGACGTCTCCCCAGTTTTATCAATGGAATGTGATACAAAACGAGGCAACGGTGTGCTTTAGGACCATGCGGGTGGCTCAGAACGGTCGGATAGGCTTTTTTGAGTGTTTATCAGACTGGATTTAAATATATATATATATATATATATATATATATATACATATCTCAGTCAAGGGTTTTTCTTTATTTTTACTGTTATCTACATTGTAGAATAATAGTGAAGACATAAAAACTATGAAATAACACATATGGAATCACATGTTAACCAAAAAAATTGTTAAACAGATTCTTCAAAGTAGCCACCATTTGCCTTGATGACAGCGTTGCACACTCTTGGCATTATCTCAACCAGCTTCATGAGGTAGTCACCTGCAATGCATTTCAATTAACATGTGTTCCTTCTTAATGCGTTTGAGCCAATCAGTTGTGTTGTGACAAGGTAGGGATGGTGTAAGGAAGATAGCCCAATTGTATTAAATATATTATGTCCCCCCCCCACTTCTAAAACCAAAGTTGCGCCCCTGGTTACAGTATTGGGGACTTTTCCTCCAGACAGCCTGAGATTCCTGGCTGTAACTGGAAGGACTTCAGTGGTGTGGTGGGGTTTGGCCAGCCAGAACAGTATGTGAGGCTTGGAGGACAGCTGCAGCTAGGAGCTTCAGTGGAGTCAGAGACTGAGCAGGGCCAGAGAGGAGAGGAAGGGACAGGGAGCCATAGGCTAGGAGGAGGCATGGCGTTATGTCACACACAACACATTCTGATACAATAGCCAAGAAATATTTCGCTACATTTTATTTTATTTCGCTACACTCGCATTAACATCTGCTAACCATGTGTATGTGACAAATAAAAAATTTGATTTGAAATATACAAGGGTTATTCTGCAAGCTTTACCTCCATGTTTCCATGTCCCTCCCATTATGTAAAATTACTAAGAAGGCATAAGTATTGATGCATACAGGTTGCTGCCAACACATAACAGAGTGAATATTGAAGTACTTGTGGCCAATGGAGATAAGTCCACACACAGAAAGAGAGGAGTGTGTTCTATTTTTCTCATCATGCTGTGTGTTTGAGAACATGTTCATTCCTCCCTACAGCAGCCATCTTCTCTGGACCCCACTAAGCCAGGATTCAGGCCTGCTGAGGCTCCTAGGGACACAAAGATGCGAGAGACCCGCATGTATAAGAAAAGCCTTCTCTGAGTGCTGCAGATGTGTGTCATAAACCTCTACTATCTTTTGAAGTGCTGCCTGGTAGCCTGGGAAGGCCTCAGTTATAGCCTGAATCAGCTAGAGTCATTGGCTGCTTGATTGATCAAAGGAACACTCAAGTGTTTAAATGCAGTTTCAAGAAATGCTGATTTATTTTAATTGTGACACAAAACAGATTGGCTGTGGTGTTTAGGGGGGAAGAGAGAGAGTGGCATTTTAGTGTGCCTTGGCCCTTCTTCCTCTATGGATGTGCCAGATGTGAGGTAATTTATTTATTGGTGTCTCTAGCTCCGTTTATACCTGGTTCTAACATGCGTCCTTCGTCCTGACATTGTACTGATCTTGTACATTTCTACTTATAATATCTGATCACAATCTTACCCCAAAGCGTGTTTTAATCGTCTACACCTGTCAAAATTTGTGGGCACAATCAGAATGTGGATAAGATCAGAACAAAGGACATGTTAGCACCAGGTGTAAACAGGGCTTCTGTTTCATTATGTTCAACGCTTACTGGATTACTATGATTATGTTCCTTATCCTCATATATAGTCATGTATTTATTTATACATCTCAATCTTATTGAAATGTTATTTTTACTGTTCATTTTTTTTGTATTCCACAATCAACTTTCTATCTGGGACAATAATGTAACAACCATCATTACTACTACTACTCCTCCTACTACTACTACTACTATGACAACCACTACTATTACTATGACTACTACTACTATTACTGTGACTACTATTACTATTACAATGACTACAACTACTACTACCATTACTACTACTACTACTACTATAACTATGACTACTACTACTATTACTGTGACTACTACTACTATTACAATGACTACAACTACTACTACCATTACTATGACTACTACTACTACTATGACAACCACTACTATTACTATGACTACTACTACTACTATGACAACCACTACTATTACTATGACTACTACTACTAGTACTATGACTACTACTACTACTTCTACTACTACTATTACTACTACAACTACTACTACTACTACTACTACTACTTCTACTACTACTACTACTACTACTACTACTACTACTACTTCTACTACTACTACTACTACTACTACTACTACTTCTACTACTACTACTACTACTTCTACTACTACTACTACTATTACTATGACGACTACTACTACTACTATGACTACTACTACTACTATGACTACTACTACTACTATGACTAATATTACTACTACACGATGACTACTACTACTATTACTACTACTATGACTACTACTACTACTATGACTATTATTAATATTACTACTATGACCAATACTACTACTATGACTACTACTACTACTATGACTATTATTACTATTACTACTATGACCAATACTACTACTATGACTACTATTACTACTATGACTACTACTACTACTATGACTACTACTACTACTACTACTACTGTGACTTCTATTACTACTACAACTACTAATACTACTATGACTACTATTACTACTATGATTACTACTACTATGACTACTACTATGACTACTACTACTCCTCCTCCTTCTACTTCTACTATAAATATTATGACTATGACTACTACTACTACTATGACCACTACTACTACTATGCCTACTACTACTACTACTATGACTACTGCTACTATGACTACTCCTCCTTCCTACTACTACTAATATGACTACTACTACTACTATGACTACTACTACTACTATGACTACTACTCCTCCTTCCTACTACTACTATGACTAATATTACTAATATTACTACTACTTCTACTACTACTATGACTACTACTCCTCCTACTACTACTATTACTACTATGACTATTACTTCTCCTCCTACTACTACTACTACTGCTATGACTACTACTACTATGACTACTATTACTACTACTACTACTGCTGTATAATAGCATTTGACTGACAGGAATGATTGCCACATACACTTCTTTAGAATGTTGCTGCGTTTTGCATCATTGTGGTGAAGTGATGTCACACACCACCACACTCTGTCTCATCATCATGCCCAATAAACGACAGACCAGCTAAGCATGTCAACTCTGATTACATTTAACCTCTGTCATATTTATCTTCAACAAACAGCTGTATACAGCATAGTAATACACAGTGGTTGAACCTCTTATTGCTTCAGTAGCGTGGACATTTTTCAAAATGTGAACAGTACACCCTCCACCCACCCCACCTACTGCTGAACAAATAGTTCCTTTGACTACAACCTGTTGAAATATCTCTGCCCTGTATATGTACTGTAGAACAGCTGGTTGTATCAGGTGTGGTCCTTCTCTCTAGCAGTCATCTGCAGGTCTTCACCCCTGATGATATCCATGAGCTTTCAACTTCATTAGCTTTTAGCTCCCTCCAATCCCTGTCTGTCAGAACTCTGTTGCCTATCTGCACTTCACAGATGTTTGAGAGGCTCTCCTTTCCGGCCAACAGCATCTGAATGCATCCGTAAGACATTCCTGACGAGATTAGGCCAGGTACCACAGACAGACAGACATACTGGTCATGGGGTAGGAGGTATGTAGGAGAGGGCCTAACTTGTTTTCGCGTTCTATCTGAGAGTTTGAGCAGATTTGCGGCGATAACAGATAAAGGCTATTTGATGAAGCGGCAGGTGCGCTATTTTAATGAGCATTATGACCTACCCATTGCTCCCCCCAAAGCCAAACATGCCACAGACGCATCTGTACATCTACCATTTGATGCTATACAGCGTCTCATTTCTACATAGCATACATCCCTGTCTGCCTGCCCCTCTCTCTCTCTCGCTCTCCAATCACTCATTTCCAACAACTGATTTGTCATCATTGTGCTCTGTGTTTCAGAGAAAAGGGAACACACGCACGTGTTTGCAGGCGCTCTTCCTTCGTAGGAAATTGTGCCAGCGAAATGGGTTATGACGTTGGTTGTGGCCAGTTCAGGAAACATGGGGAGGAACCAGTGGTTTTATATTAAGTGCTGGGGTGGTTAACAGGAAAAGATAACCTGTTGATGTTGATATAGCTAGGAAGTGTGATTGTCTGTCTAGCTTGGTACATATAACACTGAGACAAAGACATTTTCTCAATTTCTGATACACTGGATGTCTGCTATTTACCCAACTTCATAGTTGTGGTGGTCAAAGTGAATAAGAATAAAGTTTTTAAAAATATGTGTTGTTTTGTGTGTGAATTTAAAACATTTCAGGAAGATAGCAAAGCTGAAAGTTAGGACTTACAAATTGACTATATTATTTGGCCTCCACAGCTCTGGGTATATGAAAGGTGGCAGCCAGTTGACAGCAGTTCAGATACAATATATTTGGACCCATCAGGTATGGCTCATTGGATGACTGTCTTTGTCTAAACTTAAAACCTTGTTTGTCAAACCACAGATAATAACAATGTAATAACAGTGTAAGCTACTTTTATGTTGAACATTTCCAGTCCAGCCTTTGGTTGGGCCTCTGGAGAATAGCCAGGATCAACTGCAAGGTCAAACTTACCATTTAGATGGATAGAAATGTATTATACAGAAATTATACAATTCCAATTATAAATTTATTGCTGGTAAGCTTTATAAAAAAAACAGGGGCTCCTGTTTTAAATGAACCAACCAATTAGTGTAATAAATGTTTTCCACCTATAACCCCACATTGAGCTTAACCAATATCCATGTCAATATGACTTAATGACACAAACCACCCCCAACGGTACTCTCAGTGTGGTATTCTCAAACTGCAGACACCACTTCCTTTTCCCCCTTCATCCACTCCAGTGTTTCAGCCGGCAGGCCCTTTGTCTGAATGGGAGCCCCAGACACAACAGTGCTGAGCGCCCGCACCTCACAATGGCCCTCTGCACAAAGCCAAACACACAGGGACAATGGGCCCAGCTCTGAGTGGGGGGTAAACAGCAGAGCTAAGGTTACCCACCTGCACACTTCAGAATGAATCAGGAGCCCCCTAAGAGCTGCTGCAGGTGTCTTCCTGTTGCATCCTGCTTCCTGGTGCTCGAAGGCTGTAGTGGGGTGAGGAGAGGAGGTTAGGCCTTCATGGTGCTCGAAGGCTGTAGTGGGATGAGGAGAGGAGGTTAGGCCTTCATGGTGCTCGAAGGCTGTAGTGGGGTGAGGAGAGGAGGTTAGGCCTTCATGGTGCTCGAAGGCTGTAGTGGGGTGAGGAAAGGAGGTTAGGCCTTCATGGTGCTCGAAGGCTGTAGTGGGATGAGGAGAGGAGGGAGCCCTTTACTAACTCAACACTAAATATTCTCTTTAAAAATACATGTGTGCGCGCATGCTCACACGCAAGACAAGGCCTGAGTAATTCCAGACTAATGGATTGAATTGACCCCTTCACAAAGTCAAGATTATAAATTGCCTTGGGATTGATCTGATGAAATTTGGTAGTGAAAGTGTGCATCTTAACAAATGCATGAAAAATGATGCAATAGATAATTAGTCAGAGAAAGACAAAATGTAATTCAGCAGTGAACATGTTTTTATGGCTCTGCTTTGGTGCTAATCTTTACAGTGTAAATATTAAATACCAAAAATAATAATAATAATTGCTGCTATAGAATTCCTATATGTTGCTGACCGCTATTTGTGTAGGCGAATATGTTGATAAAAACGTATAGTTGTACAAAATAGTAGGCCTATAAATTGTTGCAAACAACTCTCCAAATGAGGCTGGAATTGTATTTGAAGTAGCCCAGTAAAACGTGTGACAAAACATAATTCTGGTGTAAAAATTTGAATAAATATACACCATTGTGCCTTAATGATAAAAAAATTAGTAAATGATTTTTAGTTTCAACTCATTAGCAAATATACTAAAACATAAGGCAAGTGAACAATCTACATCAAAATATTGTTTGCATAGCTTTGATTATTAAGAAATCAATAAAATGAAACTATGTCATAGTTGTTTTATTAAAAATGCTCATTACAGTATCAGGGATATATTTCTACATCCTTTTTTTCTATAATTAATTCAAACTACAGTTAAATCATCTATATGCATGCAATTACAGTATTTGTTGGATGTAGGCTACACTAGCGCATTCTCTGTGACCAAATATAACAACATTCATGCAGTGACTAACCTTATATAATTTCAACTGTGGACCTGTGGGGAGTTTTTTTTCACCGCTAGAAACATTGCAGTTCAAACCTTCCATAAGACATAATGTAACTGGCTGCAACAGTGGTGTGCTTTACTTAGCCATAACCGGATTGGAGGAGCCAAACGTCAATCACCAGGCATTTTTCAAAATGCTTCACGATTTCATCATATTGGGAGTGCCACTGCGTAGACGGCGGCATATTTGGTCAACAGTGCTATAGTGGATTAACACAGGCTAAACTATTTTAAAATTGACTGATTTTGCAACCATAGAAGCAATAACATCGTTTGTATTTACCGGACCCTAGTACGTGCTACTTCAAGCTTGAAACATGCGTAATGTGCCAAATGGTACCGAATGCGCACGGGTTAGTTCCAGTTTGTCCGCGAGCCGAAGAGGATACACCACATTGATATAAAAAAATGACATCAATTACTGAAATACTGTATCTACTCCTAACTGCTGTGAAAAGCACTAGAACTACAAAAATAACTGTTTCTAAAGAGTTAAATCTCTTCATGCCTTTATTCCAGGATGATAATGTATAAACTCCCAACCTAAAAGCAGTGGGTATGAAGAGAACCGAGGTATGACAATCTCATCAATCTATTAAACTGAAATTTAAGGCCGTTTTGCCTGGAGTCCTGAGAGGCATTTTTACTTGTGATTCACCAGTGGGCTATATAGGAACATACCTCATATGCGATTCCTCCCGCCCCATGAGAGCACATGCAGGTTCTGTGCAACTTATAGTATGAAACATCAAGTTATGAAGGCCACGGATATGGATTATGTATTAGCTTAATCGAAATACATTAAAATCGTTATGCTGTATACTTGCTGAGAGAAAGAGTGTGACCGTGTGCAGGCTGAAGAGGTTCCTTTTAACAGTGCAAACATGACCAACAAATCACATAACGATTTATCTTCTGTTTTAATTGATTGCAATACATCTTAATCACACATTGAAAAATGCACATCAAATATTTTAAATCAGGCTCAGGTTGCAACCTTTTTCGATAAAATAAAAACTACCAAAAATATGCTTACAAAAAAATATATGTAAATGCCACTTTGGATAACCTTGATCAAAACCCCATTTTATTCTACATAAAAAAGCTTGACATAAATAAGTTAGTATAATTTCTCAGTGTTTTTACAGAGTTATGTACACTTAATAGATTTACACGGGCAGTGACTACTTTGAGACAATTCTTAGCCTCTGAACAAAGGCTGATTGAAACTGGGCGAAATTAAAGTTATTTTAGAAACTACACTTGCATGATCTGCACTAACAATGTCTGGGAGAAGGGGGAGATTAACAAATTAAATGATCTTTCTGTATCAAACAGGAGTACAATGCCAAGGCAACCTGATGGTGAAAGCGTCGACAGACGTATTGAAGCAACCATGTATTTGGTATTGTAGGACATTTCAAACATAAAAAGGCCTAACTGTTTAAAAAAATATTAAGAACCGTTAAACACGAGTATGAAGTTGATTAATACTACCAGTACAGTTAACAGATATTTTATCCTTCAGCAAATTAGTACCCTATACCACTTCAGAAAAATAAATTAGCTACACTTTTTTTTTTTTTTTTTAAATGGTGAAGAGGAAGACTTGTAAAAAAATAAAAAAAATAAAAAGATTCCAGAATTTAAGTGACCGACATAGGCCTATAGATCTTCAACAAAATACAATAAATATTGGCTGACTTCACATATTACTTTTTTAGTCATAACAGAAATGTATCATTATTTGAGGCATTGTTTCCGTGGGGTGGCTGAGAACCCACGTTGTGTGACACTTAAATGACCCAAAATACAAGGCTACACATTATGTACCATCAATCTCTCCCTACATACAGATGACCTATGAGGATACTTCGATGAGGAACAATTACTTAATCCAATCATTTTTTAAATGGATCAGGATTTATAAACAGCATTTAGGAAACAAAACTACACCGCAATTCTTCAAGTCAAATTCATGCCTTTTACATAGTTTTTTCCCCCTCCCCAATCATAATGTTTTATGTGCTACATATGAAAATAAATATATACACAGGTAGTTAAAAAAAGAAAAAAAAGAGCAAAAAAGGAAATAAAACCTAATTGCACACTGCTACATCGACTGCTTTTAGAGGCAGTAACTTTATGAGTGCCAGAACTTTAGTGTTTATATTCAGTGCTTGCACAGCGTCCCCATCCTTGGGGAGAATTGATATGTTTCCTTTTCTTTGTAGTTCCTCTTCAAAATCACCGAACACTTAGGTTTCCATGACAAAAAGGGGAAATACATTTTCAGCTCTGCAGAGAGAAATAAAAACAAAGTTGTGAGACCAATGCTAATTTACACCAGTAAACATGACCACATACAAATGCATCAAAACCATTCCTGGCCATTTCTTTTTGCAGACAAACATAGATGTGGCAACATGTAATAGCTTTGACATGACAAAACAATGCTAAGAACAGGCTAATGCTAGTCAAAGACACCCTACTGACTCATTCAAAGCAGCAGAATACTTTCATTTTCAAAATTATAAATTCTATCCATAGCTACACATACACACTTCATTGCAAGTTAGAGTAAACATTTAGGCCTATTCAAAAACGTGCAAACTGTGCTTTCATTCACTAGAACGGCCAGATGTTTTGATAGGGGACTAGCGTGCATAGTGCACTGCTGAGGAGACCGGCCCCTTCTCCCTCTCACGAGGGCAGTGGTTGCTGACGTGTTACTATAGTGTTGTTCTGAGGACTTGTTTACAGTTTCGTCGGAAAATGAACCTCACCGTGGCAGTGGTTGTAGTAATGTCGCCTATATTTTGTGTAGCCTTTTGGACTTTAACCCTTTACTAGACCGCACTGAACGTCACAACGATATAGTTAAGCACACATTTCGAGCTTCAATAAAACAAATAGCTACTTAGTTGGCAATTGCGCATAGGTTACAAGGTGGGAAAATCACAACTGCTCAACACGTTATTTAAACAGCACGTCTGAAATGCTTACAAGAATACCAACGTGATGTGTTCAGCTTCACCGAACCTAACAGTTTACAAACTGCTTTATGTAGGCAATAAAAAAATATATTGGGTTATTTGGGAAAATAAGTCCACACCAGAATAACATATCTCACTAAAGTCAGACAAAAGTAGCAGACAACTATCTCACCTTTGTCATCTTCACGTTTGAGTCCTGGGACTGGCTTTCCTGGGTGTGTATTCTAAGCCTGGGCAAGGAGTAACTTCATTCGAACTACTGTGTGACCTTTTATTTTGGGACGAGGGGTCTGGAAGAGAAAGACAATTTTAATAAGAATATAGGTTCAAATGTTATTCTCGAAAATGAAATATTGTGAATAGTCCACTCTACGTCATTTAAATGAGTAAGACAATTTAGGCTGTTATATTCCTCTATCTATAGTGATTTGCCTTATCAGGTCTTATCTTTACAACTTGACTTGCTTACTGAAAACATTAATGAAAACGATTAGAATGGTTGTATCGCTTTTCTTTAGAATAACTGATAAGTGGGCACATCTATTAGGTAACTAGGCCTACAGTCTTCTACAATTTTACGTCGAGTCTGGCTGATACAAATTACATAGCTGAATAGGCCAGCACGTCAAACTGTAGGCAGAAAGACAAAGTAGCCAGACTGATGATTATCTATAATTTACATAATTCATAAAGGCGTAGGCCTACATTCATGGCAGGCTGATCTTTTTCTCCGCCCGGTGCACTGCTCTTTACTCTCCATTTGGCTCTCTGACCTCTCCGTGTTGTCGGAGGGCTGCCGGGGAGTCATCATCACACAACTATGATTCCCATTTAGATCCATAGTGTTATTCCCAGAGGGGCAAACGTCTTTCACTGATCGTTGCGTTCTGGTGTAGAAATTTGGAATGTCTTTACAATCCATTAATTCCCATTTGAATCTCCCGTTCGATAGAGGTGTGTGGCTTGAAAAATCGAAGTTCCACTTCGCTGAGGCCGCCGCTTCCATCTCTTGCAAATGTCCCTTTAAATCCCGCCTTAACTCTTCGCGATCCGGCGAGCCGAAAATGATTCTGCAGGCTGACGGTTTGGGGTGATCCGCCAACCGAGCATCCGTCCTTTCCAACGTCGGGCTCCCATTTGAAAGTCGAACATCTGACATTTTCGGAGAATCAATTAACGTCCAAATAGAACACTTAAAAATTCGTATTTCCTCCTTTCTCACCGCGATCCAAAACAAGCGTAAAACGAATGATCAACACTTTTATGCCATGCATAGGTCTGGATAGAAACGGTAATTTCCAATATGGCAATGCGAGCTAAAGTAGTCAGATCATCAAAACAATGTGCAGTAACTGAAGCCACTCCTGTCAATTTATTCTCGTAGTAAGAGAGAAGAAATAACAGACAAACCTTTTCAGTACCCAATATGGCGATTGAGGGGAGGCTGACTGGGGAAAAAACTGATTGACACAGAGAACTATTTAAAACGAAGAAGGGAATTCATTGGTTAAAAAAACGTAAGCCCGCCCAATTCTCTTAAGGCGATCATATCATGCACGTTACAAAGGCTTTGCAACATTGTCACATTTCTATACATGTTACTTTGTAACGGCTATAGCCATAATCACTATAGGTATCTACCATTTTAGCTATGGATGTAAATAAAATAAAGGGCCATTATAAGGAAACTTAGTGTATGCATTATTCATTTGTTTATGTTGAGAAAATATTTTAATATCAGTGGTCTCGATCTTCATGTCATAGTTTTTTTGCACCAAAATAGAACAATAAATATAGAGAGGGAAATCTAATTTTATTTGAAAATTATAGTCGTTTTTCAATAAATGTGGAATTGTAATACCACCTTAATGATTTGAAACATTTGAAAATACACAAGCCAGTGTGAAGCATTTTGTCGTTGGAGTAGGTTGTCATTGTCATGAATCTGTCAACCATTTAAAAGGCTAATAAAATCTTAACATTTTCATTATTTTGCATGGTGGTGACCAGTTTTTTCTCTCTATGATACAGATGTGAATATTGACTTATCTGAGCTCAGTCAAGGTCACCAGTGTACACCCCAGCAAAAGGAGGGATGGTATTAAGAGTAGTGGCAAGCATTTCTCATTGGGAAAACAAAATTTTCTGCAGGATAACGCAATTAGACAATTTACAATTTATTATCAAACATCAATTAATAACTACTTAAATTATAACTCATTGGCCATTTGCAATAGAACGACTACAGTAAGAGTGAATCATTTTTTATAAATGTGACAACACTACACATCTTGTCCACCTGTTTTTAATTACCTATTGCTTTTGCCCGTTTTAAAATGTCAAAATATTCATCTATTTTAGCTGTAAGATATTTTGCAATTTAAATTTAATTCCTGGATGTAACTAGGGTCTTATGAATCAAGCTTTGGTACAGGGTGTCTGAATGAGCTTTTACTCAGTTCTGATTTAAAGGGAAGACTGCACTGACCCCTTGTTGTGAAATTAGGTATTAGGCAAATCGGTTATCTAATATCTAACGATCACAAAAATAAAACCGTTTACATACACAGTACGTAACATACAACTAACAAGACAAAAGCCTTTCACCAAATATATGTTATATATTACAGCATCATTGAATCCACACACATATAGTGCACTAAATCCTCTCCTAGATATCAGCAGGGATATATTGAAACAATACAGGTCTATTTCCAATATCCAGCTCTCTTCACCTAAGTCTACCAGTTTGCTGTCCTACCTCCAGTACACAAACAGTGCATATAAGTGATATGGTCCGAGCTCCACTCACAGATTGAGCCACCTGATGACATGGAAGTTATTTTTTCCCACTCTGAGGAGAGACAGTACATTGGTCAGGATGTGCTGGCCGGGGATGAGTACCTGTTCTGGGTTGTCTGTCTTACTGTGGTTGATCCATACAGTTCCTTCTGAAACCATGCGATACCTGCAGCACAACACAGAGACAACCCATCACAGAGACAACATAAAAACATCACAACACAGAGACAACACAACACAGAGACAACATCACAGAGACAACATCACAGAGACAACATCACAGAGACAGCACAACACAGAGACAACATCACAGAGACAACATCACAGAGACAGCACAACACAGAAAAACAGTTAACACATTTTGATACGTTACGGCCTTATTCAAAAATGTATTAAATAAAAAAAATCCTCAATCTACACACAATACCCCATAATGACAAAGCGAAATCAGTTTTTTAGAAAATGTTACTAATTTTTCAAAATAATAAACATAATTTATTTAACCTTTATAGGCAAGTCAGTTAAGAACAAATTATTATTTTCAATGACAGCCTAGGAACAGTGGGTTAACTGCCTAGTTCAGGGGCAGAATGACAGAGTTTTACCTTGTCAGCTCAGGGATTAGATCTTGCAACCTTTCGGTTACTAGTCCAACACTCAGACCACTAGGCTACCTGCTGCCCGAAATAATAATAATAAAAGTCTGACATAAGTATTCAGACCCTTCGCTATGAGACTCGAAATTGAGCTCAGGTGCATCCTGTTTCCATTGATCATCCTTGAGATGTTTCTACAACTTGATTGGAGTCCACCTGTGATAAATTCAATTGATTGGACATGATTTGGAAAGGCACACAACTGTCTATATAAAGGTCCCACAGTTGACAGTTCAAAAACCAAGCCATGAGGTTGACGGAATTGTGCGAAGAGGTCCTAGACAGGATTGTGTCGAGGCACAGATCTGGGGAAGGGTACCAAAAAACAATTCTGCAGCAAGAACACAGTGCCTCCATCATTCTTAAATGGAAGAAGTTTGTAACCACCAAGACTCTTCCTAGAGCTGGCTGCCTGGCCAAACTGAGCAATCGGGGGAGAAAGGCCTTGGTCAGGGAGGTGACCAAGAACCCGATGGTCACTGACAGAGCTCCAGAGTTTCTCTGTGGAGATGGGAGAACCTTCCAGAAGGACAACCATATCTGCAGCACTCCACTAATCAGATATTTATGGTTGAGTGGCCAGACAGAAGCCATTCCTCAGTAAAAGGCACATGACTGCCCGCTTGGAGTTTGCCAAAAGGCACCTAAAGGACTCTCAGACCATGAGAAAAAAGATTGAACTCTTTGGCCTGAATGCCAAGTGTCACATCTGGAGGAAACCTGGCACCATCCCTACGGTGAAGCATGGTGGCAGCATCATGCTGTGGGGATGTTTTTCAGCGGGAGGGACTGGGAGACTAGTCAGGATCGAGGGAACGATGAATGGGGGAAAGTACAGACAGATTCTTGATGAAATCCTGCTTCAGAGCTCTCAGAACCTCATATTGATGAGGGGGGGAAAAACAATTGAATCAATTTTAGAATAAGGCTGTAATGTAACAAAATGTGGTAAAAGTGAAGGGGTCTGAATACTTTGCGAATGCACTGTATGTTTTAAAGTCAAGACAGATTTGAGAGAGAAGAGAGGGAATGAAAGAAACAAACATGGAAAGCAATAAAGAGAGAAATTAGGGGAAAGGAGAAATATAGTGTGAAAAAGCCAATGGGGTGGAAGTGGTGAAATATAGTGAGTGACCCTCCGTGTGAGGTAGTTATGTCAGGGATGATAAGGAACAGAGGAATATAAAGGGAGAGCCCTACCCTTTGGGCCCCTGAGGGATGTCCTCTGCCCTGCGGCAGGCATCCAGTATTGTGGGCCCTGGCTCCAGCAGCAACTCATGGAATGGGGCATCTCTGAAGAGCTCCTGCAGCTCAGCATCACTTATCAGCTCCAGGGCCTGAAGGTTACTGTGGTACCGGGCATTGGTGCACCTGGAGAGAAATACACACACACACAACATTACTAATTGTACCAGGCGACACCTCATTAATGACACCCAAATGACATATGCACAGTCTTTCTCTGACTAATTATCTATTGCATCATTTTTCACGCATTTGTCAAGATGCACACTTTCACTACCAAATTTCATCAGATCAATTCCAAGGCAATTTATAATCTTGACTTTGTGAAGGGGTCAATTCAATCCATTAGTCTGAAGTTACTTAGGCCTTATCTTTTTGTGAGCACGCACGCACACACACACACACACAGACACAGAGCACCTTATGCCCTCATTGCCGTGTTACAGTTTGGTGACTTCGGCGGCGAGAGGTTTGTGTGCGGCCCGTTTGCCTGGTTCCTGTCTCTGCTGCTCCATCCCCCACTCCACCTCGGCCAGGGGTAGGAAGGTGAACAGCTTCAGATACCTGCAGGCAGCACAACCAACCCCAACTCAGTCTCCAACATCACCATGGATAGGCTAAACTCAGGTACTAATATCAGGTCCCGTGTTCACAAAGTGTCTCATAGTAGGTTTGCCGCGCACATTACAAAGAAAAATAACCTAAAACGCTCCCCTTCTCTGTCATAAACAATGACAGGACGGTGTGTGGCAAGCAAAATGTGTTTACCTGTGCATGCATGCTGACCGAAGTGCTTGCAACGCCAGGATTGTGGGTTCGATTCCCATGTGGGACCAGTATTAAAGAGTATGAAAATGCACGCACTCTATTGTAAGTGGCTCTGTATAAGAGAGTCTGCTAAATGACGTGAAAGAGGATATACATTTTTTCAGCAGTGCTGGGCTCTCAGGTAAATAATACTCTCTGGGCTCTAAAGTCAGGTAAATAATCATTTCTGGACTCTGAAGTCAGGTAAATAATACTTTCTGGGCTCTAAAGTCAGGTAAATAATACTTTCTGGGCTCTCAATGTAAATAATAATTTCTGGGCTCTAAAGTCAGGTAAATAATACTTTCTGGGCTCTAAAGTCAGGTAAATAATACTTTCTGGGCTCTAAAGTCAGGTAAATAATACTTTCTGGGCTCTAAAGTCAGGTAAATAATACCTTCTGGGCTCTACAGACAGGTAAATAATACCTTCTGGGCTCTAAAGTCAGGTAAATAATAATTTCTGGGCTCTAAAGTCAGGTAAATAATACCTTCTAGGCTCTAAAGTCAGGTAAATAATAATTTCTGGGCTCTAAAGTCAGGTAAATAATACTTTCTGGGCTCTAAAGTCGGGTAAATAATACTTTCTGGGCTCTAAAGTCAGGCAAATAATACTTTCTGGGCTCTAAAGTCAGGTAAATAATACTTTCTGGGCTCTAAAGTCAGGTAAATAATACCTTCTGGACTCTAAAGTCAGGTAAATAATACTCTCTGGGCTCTAAAGTCAGGTAAATAATACTTTCCGGGCTCTAAAGTCAGGTAAATAATACTTTCTGGGCTCTAAAGTCAGGCAAATAATACTTTCTGGGCTCTGAAGTCAGGTAAATAATACTTTCTGGGCTCTAAAGTCAGGTAAATAATACCTTCTGGGCTCTAAAGTCAGGTAAATAATACTTTCTGGGCTCTAAAGTCAGGTAAATAATACCTTCTGGACTCTAAAGTCAGGTAAATAATACTCTCTGGGCTCTAAAGTCAGGTAAATAATAATTTCTGGCCTTAAAGTCAGGTAAATAATACCTTCTGGGCTCTAAAGTCAGGTAAATAATACTTTCCGGGCTCTGAAGTCAGGTAAATAATACTTTCTGGGCTCTAAAGTCAGGTAAATAATACCTTCTGGGCTCTAAAGTCAGGTAAATAATACTTTCTGGGCTCTGAAGTCAGGTAAATAATACTTTCTGGGCTCTAAAGTCAGGTAAATAATACTTTCTGGGCTCTAAAGTCAGGTAAATAATACATTCTGGGCTCTGAAGTCAGGTAAATAATACTTTCTTGTGGATAATTTGTCACCAAATTCGACCCACTGAAGAACACAGACAAACTGGTAGACTGTAATGTAATTCTATTGAACAGTCTGGCTTGTTAAGGAAACTTTCCACTACTTAGTTTCAGGCTGTACACCAGAAAATTATATCACAGTCTGATTTATCAGCCTAAGAGGTGTGCGGATCGATTTGGCCTTTTAAATCATAGAGGGGGAGAGCTGATCCTAGATCAGCGGCAGGTATCCTCGAGGTTAGAGCATTGGACCAGTAACAGAAAGGTCGCTGGTTCGAATACCGGAGCCAAAAAAATCTAACGCTATGTCCTTAAGCAAAGCACTTAATCCTGCAGGGAATCTGATTTCATTGGTCCTCAACTCGCGGAAAAGTAATTTCATTCAGGTTAAGCGGAGTTAGCCTGCCCCGGAGCAGGTTAGTTCTAAAGGATTTGTTGCCATAGATATTTTGCTGGCTAAAAGGTGAGTCACTTTCTTATGACCGGATATCCCGAATTGTACTCAGAGTGTACCAAAGTTACCTCGCTAACTCCTCAAATCTAGGACACCCCTATGTTTAGTTCTAAATAGAAGGCTCTGATAAGCAGGACCAGTTCCACTGGATTCTCCAGCAGGGTTTCCATGTCTGCATGTTTCCCGCTAAATGTGGCTTCTTTAATTAAAAAAGATGTTGCGGGTCAAAATGTATTAGTTGCATTTTTTTGGGCTACTTCGAAATTGCACCGCAGCTGCCATGGCATTTCTCTTAAAAAAACATGATTGATTTCACTGTGACCTGCTGCTGCAGACTATCAGGCAGTGAGGCAGGCAGCTGAGTGAGTGGTGGGGAGGGCCGGAAAGATGTGAGTTGAGAGTGTTGCAGGCCACAGGCAGCTGAGTGAGTGGTGGGGAGGGCCGGAAGGATGTGAGTTATTGTTGCAGGCCACAGGCAGCTGAGTGAGTGGTGGGGAGGGCCGGAAGGATGTGAGTTGAGAGTGTTGCAGGCCACAGGCAGCTGAGTGAGTGGTGGGGAGGGCCGGAAGGATGTGAGTTGAGAGTGTTGCAGGCCACAGGCAGCTGAGTGAGTGGTGGGGAGGGCCGGAAGGATGTGAGTTGAGAGTGTTGCAGACCACAGGCAGCTGAGTGAGTGGTGGGGAGGGCCGGAAGGATGCAAGTTTAGTGTTGCAGGCCACAGGCAGCTGAGTGAGTGGTGGGGAGGGCCGGAAGGATGTGAGTTTAGTGTTGCAGGCCACAGGCAGCTGAGTGAGTGGTGGGGAGGGCCGGAAGGGTGTGATTTTTGTGTTGCAGGCCACAGGCAGCACGCACACACGTAATGACAAGTGATGTGAGAACAACTCACAGCACTAGCTAGCTACATACCGTGCCTTGCGAAAGTATTCGGCCCCCTTGAACTTTGCGACCTTTTGCCACATTTCAGGCTTCAAACATAAAGATATAAAACTGTATTTTTTTGTGAAGAATCAACAACAAGTGGGACACAATCATGAAGTGGAACGACATTTATTGGATATTTCAAACTTTTTTAACAAATCAAAAACTGAAAAATTGGGCGTGCAAAATTATTCAGCCCCTTTACTTTCAGTGCAGCAAACTCTCTCCAGAAGTTCAGTGAGGATCTCTGAATGATCCAATGTTGACCTAAATGACTAATGATGATAAATACAATCCACCTGTGTGTAATCAAGTCTCCGTATAAATGCACCTGCACTGTGATAGTCTCAGAGGTCCGTTAAAAGCGCAGAGAGCATCATGAAGAACAAGGAACACACCAGGCAGGTCCGAGATACTGTTGTGAAGAAGTTTAAAGCCGGATTTGGATACAAAAATATTTCCCAAGCTTTAAACATCCCAAGGAGCACTGTGCAAGAGATACTATTGAAATGGAAGGAGTATCAGACCACTGCAAATCTACCAAGACCTGGCCGTCCCTCTAAACTTTCAGCTCATACAAGGAGAAGACTGATCAGAGATGCAGCCAAGAGGCCCATGATCACTCTGGATGAACTGCAGAGATCTACAGCTGAGGTGGGAGACTCTGTCCATAGGACAACAATCAGTCGTATATTGCACAAATCTGGCCTTTATGGAAGAGTGGCAAGAAGAAAGCCATTTCTTAAAGATATCCATAAAAAGTGTTGTTTAAAGTTTGCCACAAGCCACCTGGGAGACACACCAAACATGTGGAAGAAGGTGCTCTGGTCAGATGAAACCAAAATTGAACTTTTTGGCAACAATGCAAAACGTTATGTTTGGCGTAAAAGCAACACAGCTGAACACACCATCCCCACTGTCAAACATGGTGGTGGCAGCATCATGGTTTGGGCCTGCTTTTCTTCAGCAGGGACAGGGAAGATGGTTAAAATTGATGGGAAGATGGATGGAGCCAAATACAGGACCATTCTGGAAGAAAACCTGATGGAGTCTGCAAAAGACCTGAGACTGGGACGGAGATTTGTCTTCCAACAAGACAATGATCCAAAACATAAAGCAAAATCTACAATGGAATGGTACAAAAATAAACATATCCAGGTGTTAGAATGGCCAAGTCAAAGTCCAGACCTGAATCCAATCGAGAATCTGTGGAAAGAACTGAAAACTGCTGTTCACAAATGCTCTCCATCCAACCTCACTGAGCTCGAGCTGTTTTGCAAGGAGGAATGGGAAAAAATTTCAGTCACTCGATGTGCAAAACAGATAGACATACCCCAAGCGACTTACAGCTGTAATCGCAGCAAAAGGTGGCGCTACAAAGTATTAACTTAAGGGGGCTGAATAATTTTGCACGGCCAATTTTTCAGTTTTGATTTGTTAAAAAAGTTTGAAATATCCAATAAATGTCGTTCCACTTCATGATTGTGTCCCACTTGTTGTTGATTCTTCACAAAAAAATACAGTTTTATATCTTTATGTTTGAAGCCTGAAATGTGGCAAAAGGTCGCAAAGTTCAAGGGGGCCGAATCCTTTCGCAAGGCACTGTACTTCTCCCTCATGTGGCAACTACTCTCTTCCTATGAACATTTTGAGGGGGCTAATTTTAAGGCCTTTTATGTGGGTTTTGAGTGGTCATTGTCCTGACATTCTAGCTCGTCATGGGCCGCCTGGCAACCCTGCTCTCCAGCCACCTACCATTCTACACTGCTGACAGGCTGCCTGAGGAAGAACTGACAAAGGACAAACGGAGACGTCTTGACCCTGTTCACCCACACTGCCTGCCGTCTCCCCCAGTTTGTTCAACACAGAGCTGGCCACCAGTGGGAGGGTCAGCCCATACACCTCCTGGTTGGTTAATGTTGAGGCAAGTATGTGCATGTTTATTATATTCATTTGTGTTTTTATTATTATTATTATTGTTGTAGGTTATTAATGGGCATGATGCGTCACTTTAGTGTCTGATGCATCCTTAGATGCTTGGCTACAATATCCGGAATCAATGTGATAATTGGTCAATATATTTTGAAATGTGTGTCCCCCCAATGAATGACGCAACATTACTTGTGTATGAACTTGTGCCCAGACATCTGGTTGCCCAGCTGGTCTGTCCCTCCCAGCTGGTTCAGGTGGTAGGAGTCATAGGCTTGAAACAGCTGGTAAGAGAACTCAGTAAGGCTCATGCCTTCTGCACTCTTCAACCTGGACTGGACACGGCATGCCTACTGAGCAGATTCCCCATTCGGAAATGTCTGCCAACTTTTGCCAGAAAAGAAACCATTCCAGTCTTTGTACAAAGTTAACTTGTTCAATACGGTTACAGTGCCAAACATCTTAGAGTCGTTGTGGAAAAGTCAGTTCATGGTTGGTGAAGATTAGCTGCACGCGCTCTCTCGCTTGGGTCTCCTACCAGTGCTGTTGCACCACCGATTAGAGCGACGCCAGTGTGTCCTGCGCTTTGAAAATTCAGTAACCCGATGATGGCGAGTAAATTGCCCACATGAAGGCTGTCTGCCGTGGGTTCGAATCCGCAGTACTCGGTCTAGCAACAAGACTGCAGTAGCTAAGGAAGTTGATCTTGGGCTGATTTTTCAGGGAAACCATCCTTCAAAATGCCCCGTTTATTTAGAGATAATATAAATCCACTCTGGGCTGTTGCAGAGCGATGAAACCTGTATCTTAACGTTACACATGGGAGTGTGTTTATCAAAAATAATACAATAATCATGCCGAGATGTACAAGCAAAACATCTTGATAGACGTCGCCATAACGGAAACTGTGCGACACACTGGACAGGAAGATGAAATACGGGACTGATGTATGACGGTAAGAATATAGCGCCATCTAGTGTATTGTGTAAATTTACCATACATTGCCTGTTCCTCCTGACCTGTGACCTTTTTCTTATCATTTGGGATTTTAATGTCACCTCATCCTCTTATTATCCTTTTAAGTTGACGATTAAAAAAAAATGTTTTGGTTACCTATTGTGAGGATGAATCTCCCGAATTTACATCTGGTGTAACTTGGAAAGTGGGAATAATGATAAAATCCAAAGAAAGTAAAGTCATACCCTTACCTGCTTAGTACTGGATTCACTTTTTGGTGTTTATAACGATATAAAATGCATGCTGACAATGTAGCTGACCAATGTATATAGAGAGTGAGAATAATTAAATTTGATTACGGGGGCTAGAAGTGGCTAAGCACCCCCATAACGAATCCGGGCCTGCCATAAGAATTGAAATATTCAAGTTATGAAACTACCAAGACAATGTAACACAACGTACACTATACAGTTGAAGTCGTAAGTTTACACACACTTAGGTTGGAGTCATTAAAACTTGTTTTTCCCCTCCACAAATATTTTCTAAACAAACTATTTTATTTTAATTTTAATTTCACCTTTACTTAACCAGGTAGGCCAGCTGAGAACAAGTTCTCATTTACAACTGCGACCTGGCCAATATAAAGCAAAGCAGTGCGACACAAACAACAACACAGAGTTACACATGGAATAAACAAACGTACAATCAATAACACAATAGAAAAGTCTATATACAGTGTGTGGAAATTAAGTAAGATTAGGGAGGTAAGGCAAAAAATAGGCCATGTGGTTAAATAACTACAATTTATCAATTAAATACTGGAGTGATAGATGTGCAGACGATGAATGTGCAAGTAGAGATACTGGGGTGCAAAGGAGCAAAAAAACAAAACAATATGGGGATGAGGTAGTTGGGTGGGCTATTTACATATGGGCTATGTACAGGTGCAATGATCTGTAAGCTGCTCTGACAGCTGATGCTTACAATTAGTGAGGGAGATATGAGTCTCCAGCTTGAGTGATTTTTTAAATTCGTTTCAGTCATTGGCAGCAGAGAACTGGAAGGAAAGGCGGCCAAAAGAGGAATTGGCTTTGGAGGTGACCAGTGAAATATACCTGCTGGAGCATGTGCTATGGGTGGGTGCTGCTATGGTGACCAGTGAGCTGAGATAAGGCGGGGCTTTACCTAGCAAAGACTTATAGATGACCTGGAGCCAGTGGGTTTGGCGACAAATATTAAGCGAGGGCCAGCCAACGAGAGCATACACGTCGCAGTGGTGGGTAGTATATGGGGCTTTGGTGAAAAAATGGATGGCTCTGTGATAGACTGCATCCAATTTGCTGAGCAGAGTGTTGGAGGCTATTTTGTAAATTACATCGCCTGAGTCAAGGATCGGTAGGATAGTCAGTTTTACGAGGGTATGTTTGGCAGCATGAGTAAAGGATGCTTTGTTGCGAAATAGGAAGCCGATTCTAGATTTAATTTTGGATTGGAGATGCTTAATGTGAGTCTGGAAGGAGAGTTTACAGTCTAACCAGACACCTAGGTTTTTGAATTGTCCATATATTCTAAGTCAGAACCGTCCAGAGTAGTGATGCTGGACGGGCGGGCAGGTGCAGGCAGCGATGGGTTGAAGACCATGCATTTAGTTTTACTTGCGTTTAAGAGGAGTTGGAGGCCACGGAAGGAGAGTTGTATGGCATTGAAGCTCATCTGGAGGTTAGTTAACACAGTGTCCAAAGAAGGGCCAGAAGTATACAGAATGGTGTCGTCTGCGTAGAGGTGGATCAGAGAATCACCAGCAGCAAGAGCGACATCATTGATGCATACAGAGAAAAGAGTCGGCCCAAGAATTGAACCCTGTGGCCCCCCATAAAGACTGCCAGAGGTCCGGACAACAGGCCTTCCAATTTGACACACTGAACTCTGTCTGAGAAGTAGTTGGTGAACCAGGCGAGGCAGTCATTTGAGAAACAAAGACTGTTGAGTCTGCCGATAAGAATGTGGTGATTGACAGAGACGAAAGCCTTGGCCAGGTCGATGAATAGTGCTGCACAGTACTGTCTTTTATCGATGGTGGTTGTGATATTGTTTAGGACCTGTGATTCGAAATGGGCGGTGATCTGTTTGTTAACTTAGCTTTCGAAGACCTTAGAAAGGCAGGGTAGGAAAACTGCTGCGGTCTGTAACAGTTTGGGTCTTGAGTGTCTCCCACTTTGAAGAGGGGGATGACCGCAGCAGCTTTCCAATCTTTGGGGATCTCAGATGATACGAAAGAGAGGTTGAACAGGATAGTAATAGGGGTTGCAAGAATTGTGGCGGATAACTTGCCAAACTATAGTTTTTTCAAGTTGGTTAGGACATCTACTTTGTGCATGACACAAGTGATTTGTCCAACAATTGTTTACAAACAGAGTATTTAACTTATAATTCACCGTATCACAATTCCAGTGGGTCAGAAGTTTACATACACTAAGTTGAATGTGCCTATAAATAGCTTGGAAAATTCCAGAAAATGATGTCATGGCTTTAGAAGCTTCTGTTCTGGCTAAATTACATAATTTGAGTCAAATCAAATCAAAGTTTATTTGTCACGTGCGCCGAATACAACAGGTGTAGTAGACCTTACAGTGAAATGCTTACTTACAGGCTCTAACCAATAGTGCAAAAAAGGTATTAGGTGAACAATAGGTAAGTAAAGATATAAAACAACAGTAAAAAGACAGGCTATATACAGTAGCGAGGCTATAAATGCAGCGAGGCTACATACAGACACCGGTTAGTCAGGCTGATTGAGGTAGTATGTACATGTAGATATGGTTCAAGTGACTATGCATATATGATTAACAGAGAGTAGCAGTAGCGTAAAAGAGGGGTTGGTGGGTGGTGGGTGGAGGGACACAATGCAGATAGCCTGGTTAGCCAATGTGCGGGAGCACTGGTTGGTCGGCCCAATTGAGGTAGTATGTACATGAATGTATAGTTAAAGTGACTATGCATATATGATAAACAGAGAGTAGCAGAATTGCAGGTGTACCTGTGGATGTATTTCAACTATGTATTTCAAGGTCTACCTTCAAACTCAGTGCCTCTTTGCTTGACATCATGGGAAAATCAAAAGAAATCAGCCAAGACCTCAGAAAAAAAATGTAGACCTCCACAAGTCTGGTTCATCCTTGGGAGCAATTTCCAAATGCACAAAGGTACCGCGTTCACCTGTAGAAACAATAGTACGCAAGTATAAACACCATGGGACCACGCAGCCGTCATACCACTCAGGAAGGAGACGCGTTCTGTCTCCTAGAGATGAACGTACTTTGGTGCGAAAAGTGCAAATCAATCCCAGAACAACAGCAAAGGACCTTGTGAAGATACTGGAGGAAACAGGTACAAAAGCTTCGATGTCCACAGTAAAACGAGTCCTATATTGACATAACCTGAAAAGCCGCTCAGCAAGGAAGAAGCCACTGCTCCAAAACCGGCATAAAAAGCCAGTTTTGGAGGAATGTCCTCTGGTCTGATGGAACAAAAATAGAACTGTTTGGCAATAATGACCATCGTTATGTTTGGAGGAAATGGGGGGTTCTTGCAAGCCGAAGAATACCATCCCAACCGTGAAGCACGGGGGTGGCAGCATCATGTTGTGGGGGTGCTTTGCTGCAGTAGGGACTGGTGCACTTCCTTCATGAGAAAGGACAATTCTGTGGATATATTGAAGCAACATCTCAAGATATCAGTTAGTAAGTTAAAGCTGTCATAAACCTAACCCCAGGCCAACTTCATGACACAGTGAAGGGAAATAGTAACGCTACAGCATACAATGACATTCTAGATGATTCTGTGCTTCCAACTTTGTTGCAAAAGTTTGAGGAAGGTCCTTTCCTGTTTCAGCATGACAATGCCCCTGTGCACAAAGCGAGGTCCAAACAGAAATCGTTTGTCGAGATCGGTGTGTAAGAACTTGACTGGCCTGCACAGAGCCCCGACCTTAACGAAATCGAACACCTTTGGGATTAATTGGAACGCCGACAGTGAGACAGGGATAATCGCCCAACATCAGTGCCATACCTCACTAATGCTCTTGTGGCTGAATGGAAGAAAGTGCCTGCAGCAATGTTCCAACATCTAGTGGAAAGTCTTTCCTGAAGAGTGGAGGCTGTTATAGCTGCAAAGAGGGGACCAAGTCTATGTTAACGCCCATGATTTTGGAATGTGATGTTCGACGAGCAGGTGTCCACATACTTTTGGTTGTGTAGTGTACACACTTCGAAACCCAGAACAGAAATCGTGTTTAATTGCGTCAGTTGCTCAATTTTGTTCTGGGGGTAGGTATGTTAGAAAATATACTAGAACGAGGGCCGTAGCCCCACCCCCTCTCTGTGCAAGTTTCAGGAAGGTCTATGGGCCACATGTCAACCTTCCCTTCTGAAATGTAAAAGATGCGAGCATCTGCAATATCGTGATTTGTGAAAAATGATCAGTGAAGAAAGATCTGAGTACCGTAACAAACTTCATCCTGATCCCACAGTCTGTTGAGAGACGCTATGATACCATTTATGTTACGTGCGTCTGAGAGATTGCACAATTTAAGACATCATTTGCAGTTGTTTCTGAAGACCAGCAGATGGAGTCCTCAATCTCAACATCCCATGGCCTCCTACATTTACAGGTAACTGCCAAAATAAAGAAAACACTTGAGTTGTTTGAGCTTTTATGGTGTGGGGTGTATTGTCCTGGCATGGTTTAGTTCCATTCAACCTCTTAGAGGGCAAGGAAACGCCAATAAATACACAGCCATTCTGAGTGATTGCTTTCAACCTAAGGTGAAACATTTCTATCCTGATGGGAGTGGTCTCTTCCAGGATGACAATGCCCCAATCCACAGGGCACGAGTGGTCACTAAATGGTTTGATGAGCATGAAAACGATGTCAACCATATGTCATAGCCGTCTCAGTCACCAGATCTCAACCTAATTGAACACTTATGGGAGATTCTGGAGCGGCGCCTGAGTTTTACACCACCATCAAAAAAACTATTCCTTGTGGAAGAATGGTGTTGCATCCCTCCAATAGAGTTCAAGACACTTGTAGAATCTATGCCAAGGTGCATTGAAGCTGTTCTGGTGGCTTGTGGTGGCCCAATGCCCTATTAAAAAGCTTTATGTTGCCGTTTCTGTTTCCTTTATTTTGTCAGTTACAATACCTTTAATTTATTCAGCTCTCACTGTCAATCAGATGTTATTATTTACTTGAAATAGATGGACAATAACATTGAATTTTTAAATAATTTTTATTTGTCAATCAAGTCAACTTGTTTGTTGTTTAAATTACTAGATAAACATTCATCAAAAATGTACTTTATTGTTACCAAGCCACAGTATACATAAACATAGCATCCAAAGACTGTCTCCAGTCTCTTTGCATGACACTAGCCATAAAAACACTGCATCAACTCTTTACTACAAAATACAAACCTTTTCCTATATCTTCTGCACTCATCATCTCTGCAGAGTTGTATTTATTATTATTATTATTATTATTATTATTATTATTATTATTATTATATGTGTGCTGTATGGCAGGGCACTATAAACTCACTTGAAAAATAAAAGAGGAACAGTACCTCGCTATGTCCTGAGCTAGTATAAACTAAGGGACACAATATTTTCCCTGATACTTGTCAATAGTCCCTTGTCAATTCAACACAAAACAATATAGATCCTTAAGGGTAGCAGACATCTTCAATTTACCAATCACATAACTTCTCCTCTGGGTTTTTCCTCTAGTGTTTGAACCATTATATAATCTTGTTTGTATTTACACTATTGCAAGAGAGCAACCTCTCTAATGTGGAGGAATGTAATTCCAAACAGTCGTTATGTACCACAGATTCAACAATGGTCTGTCTGCTTATCACAATTTTGAAACCTTCCGTAATTCTGTCATGACGCCATATCCTCTCTTTGTGTATCTCTGTACTGTGTAGTATCATATCCATACCAGCAGCTTCTGGCAGGAGAACACATAACTGTACAGAACTGTGTGCAGCTTTACTTTACTCCATTGTGTCTAGTGTTGTATGTCATAGGTTAAGGCACGGGTTGAGTTTAATCCCTAATGTGTTCTGTTCACCTTGCGATTCTAGAATCTAGTGGATTAAAGCAGCGTTGCATTTCGCAGAGGTCTGACAATCCAGACCAATAGATATTGTAGAACTGCCATTACAGGCAGCTTGAAATTCAGTCATCTAACATATGGCATGATTATAATGATTATAATTAAGTAAGTTAGAACACAGCAGCGAGTGAGGAGGGGAGCCAGTAAAACGCTTGATACAGCAGAAGCATGTTAATTAAGCAATAAGGCCAGAGGGGGTGTGGTATATGGCCAATATACCACGGCTAAGGGATGTTCTTATGCGCAACGCGGAGTGCCTGGATACAGCCCTTAGCTGTGGTATATTGGCCATATACCACAAACCCCCGAGGTGCCTTATTGCTATTATAAACTGGTTACCAACGTAATTAGGGCAGTAAAAATACATGTTTTGTCATCATACCCGTGGTATATGGTCTGAAATATCAGCCAATCAGCATCCAGGGCTCGAAACACTCCGTTTCTAATAAACAATATACTGCATCTTTACTGCATTTAGCTGTGATGAAATCACTGTTCATTGTGGTCAAGTTATGAGTGTGTAATGTTCTATATACTGTACATGTATCAGAACAGAGAAGGGATATAGTAGGGCCACAAAAACAACAAACCGTTTGGTTTGAAGAACATAATGAGGCAGTTATGGAGCATTTATGTTCTGAATAGTGAAATTACGCCCTAATCATCCCCTTTATTACCTAATCTTCCACCTGAGACCATAGCATAGAAGGAAACCTGCAGTATTGATGTAGAATCTGTGACACGATAGCTTATTACCAGTCTTAACGCTGATGATTTACTTATGCATGTTCAAGACGAATAATATATCCAGATCATGTTGTTGAGTGAAAATAGTGTCAATAACCCATGAAAGGTTTTGTGTTCAAGTGTTGATATTTGCTATGAGTGCTTTTAGTATCCCTACATCGTGCACAGCACATAGAGAACATGTTAACTCTCCCTCTTTCTCTCTGTCTCTCTCTGTCTCTCTCTCTCTCTCTCTAGTGTGGGAATTAACCAAAGGAATGTCCCCAGTGGGAATCACATCTATGGTTGTATCACCAGATACTTAGCTATTCTATTTACATTGCATTTTTCAGCCTAGTTATTCAACGAAACAATTTCTGATATACTCATATATATATATATATATATATATATATATGCTTTAGTATAAAAATATGATCCAACTCAACTATAACATTGTCAAATTAGGTAGCGCTTAATCAAAAACATACCTACATTTCTGTACCATTTAAAACATTGAAATGTATTTACCTGACAAAAAGGAATACAAAACATACCCAATAATAGTTAGTATCTTGCAAACCTCTGGTTATAGTTGGGGCAAGTAATCACATACTCACTGAATCTATGTACAAAGCATTAATAGAACGTGGTGTAGAGAGAGAGTGAAGCTAGGTCCATTACACCAATAAAAAACATTCATTTGTGGATTCATGAGAATTTGCTACGGTAAGCAAAGAACAAAAAACATTCCCTCACGGAAAATACACACACGTACTGTATATCCTTTCCATCAGAAAAGCATGCACACAGGAAAGATCATTTCATTCTGTCTTTGAAACATTCTCAACAGTTCTGGGAAGGATTGATGGCTGGTTTGATGAGGCAGCTTTAGTATTTCATCTATAAAACAAACAGGTGTAAATAGTAGCAAAATACCCACTGAACCCTAGTCTATGGAGTAATTACAGAACGAGAGAGAGAGAGAGAGCGAGAGAGAGAGAGAGAGAGAGAGAGAGAGAGAGAGAAAGGCTGTCTAGTTAATGGCTTAAAATGCTGTAAATCTGCTCTCAATCTGCCTTTGTTAAGGTTTTAATATAGTTTGAAGTCATATTAGCCCTTTAATACCAGTATACAAAACAAGATGGAGTGGCGAATATCACAGTATATAAAAGAGTCTCATATCATATCTCGTAAGCACACTGTGCTTTAGTGTTGCGTTGTGGGTGCATTTACACAGTGAATCTCTGATTGGTCATTTCCAAATCAGTCTGTTTTGAATGAAATCAAACCACCAGCCATGTTCTGAACGGTGGGGGGAACACTATTGACATGGTAGTAGCCATGTTCTGAACGGTGGGGGGAACACTATTGACATGGTAGTTTGTTTACTTTTGTTTGTGAAATTATTGAAAATGAAAAATCTTTGAAATCATTGAGCTTCACCATGGTTTTATAAAATAAATATAATGCACACCAAAGCCTCCATGTTAGAGTTTGGTCTAGATAGGAGAGGAAAATGAGATGACGGGCAAGGTATGTGAAAACCATCACTAAAAAGCACATAGTGAATTCTCGGTCGAAGTATGACTGATGAGTAACTGACGTTTGAACAACGGAGACCTGTGGCAGCCAATAATGTGTCCCTCCAACTGAGGCTGTGGGTCTTTGCCCAAAAGAGCAAAGGACTAAAAACTCAGTGGGATATATGGGGAGAACTTTCTGAAACTCTGTAGCCTCATTCATGATAACATTAGCAAATTAACAATTATAGCTAAAATCATTTTTCCCCCAGAGGAATCCAAATTTCTTAGACATGATAAGTTATAGCCTAAGCAGGATCAAGAGCTTAGAAACAGACAGGAGAGGTTTCCCCAAATTAATTAAGCAATATGTTATATTTACTTGTACTGTGAGTTGGATTTTGAGCCTCTGCAGCCACATCTGAGGGACAGTAACCTGGTACAGTGTTAGGAAACTGAATATAGGAGAGACACACACACCGGCAGTGAGAGAGACAGACACTCATGAGGACCTTATTGACCATGCAATCCCATAACCTCACTGGGGGAGAACATCCAATCGCTAAAAAGCTGCCTTACAGTGAGACACAGTCACTCACATCTGAAGTCTGTATTCGGCATTGAAGTTGCTTGGGTGTCTTTACTGCAAAATAGGTGTGCAACATTATCATTCTTTTCTCTCACTCTGAAGTTCGTTACAAAATGACATAGTTATAAAGATACTGCTGGAGTGGTGATTCTGTCGATACGTCCTGCTGTTTAACACTCAAGGGCCTGATTAGGTCAGAGATGTGTGTACCGTATAGGAAAGAGATGCCCTCTAGCAGGGACTCTTGTGGCTATAGTCTGACTGAATCATATGCTGCATTTAGACAGGCAGCCCAATTCTGATCTTTTTCCCACTAATTGGTCTTTTGACCAGTCACATCAGATCTTTTCATATCAGATCTTTTTCAGAGCTGATCTGATTGGTCAAAAGACCAATTAGTGAAAAAAATATCAGAATTGGGCTGCCTGTCTAAACACAGCCACTGTTATCTAAACAAGCAATTGATTATTTGATCCGTGTACTTATTTCTGACGTTGGCCAAAGGTGTCTAAACAGCCCAATACATGTTCTCTAGTTAGGACAAACACCGGAACAGGACACTCAGTTCAGCTTCACATTGCCCATCCACACAGGTAATATGACCCTATAGGTCCCTGTGGGAGTAGTGGACCCCACTACAGGTGCCCAGAATATAGTCCTATTGTCCTGACCGGTCCTGTCTGAAAGATGAGCAACCCTGCATCTGGGGGTCCAGTGGTCCAATCCTTTCATGGTGGGACTATTCAGAGAGACTGTTCACGCATGTGTCCCCAAAATGGAGGGCAACCTCCTTTCTAGACTCAGTACATGTCCCCAAGATGGAGGGTGAGGTGGGTGTGTGACCCAGCCCCCACCCTCCTCTCTGGGCTCAGTGTCTCAGTACATGTCTCTGTAGATCTCCTGCAGCAAGGGGTGGAGTGACATGTCCTCTGTTTTCTTGATCTCCTGGACCAACTGAGCGTGCTCGGTGACCAGCTGCCGGAGGTCGGACAGTTTCTGCAGCAGCTTGGGGAAGAGGAAGGTGTCGTCTGGGTGGTTGGCCAGCAGGTGGAGCCGCAGCACCTGAACAATGTTCTCCTGCATGCGCTCAATGTGGCCAACGTTCACCAGGCCGGGACGGTCTGAGGGAGAGGAAAGAGGACAGCAAAATTAGAGAAAGAAGGTGGATTATGCCAATCCAAGAAGAGACATTATGATTGGCATAGAGCTGAAGAGCAAATCCATCAAGAAGATAAGTAATAACACTAGTAATTAACTACCAATTAGTGGCAACTACCAATTAGTGTACCAATTAGTGGTCATTAACCCCGGATCCCAGCCTCTACCTCTCTCTCTCTCTTACCTCCACAGCAGATGATGGCGGCCACAAACAGGGCCAGGTCACTGTCATCCAGCTCCAGCCCGTTGAACTTCATGGCGAACTGGAACTTGGGTTCCATCATGTCGCTGAAGGGCCTCCTCAGACTCTTGAGAAACTCCCTGGTGATGAATCCCGATCCGTAGGCCACCAGGAGGCCGTCCTTGTTCATACATGAGGCCAGCAGGGCGAACAGCGCCTCGTACACTCCATACTTCAGCAGAGTCACCTGGTCGTTCAGGTCCAGGCTGGAGAAGCCGGGGACAGACTTGGCGAACTCAGTCAGCTCTGTGACCGTCTCCACAGAGGTGCACTGGCAGCAGTGGAAGATGCGGACCTCAGCCTCCTTCTCCAGCAGATGGCCCCCAGCCGTGCCCACCATCTTGGCAACGAGGGTCTGCTCTGCCAGCTGGAGGGTATCCATGTCGTGGATGACAAATGGCTGCAGGGGCATGAAGGGAGACAGGGTGGTGAGGAGACATACATTTTGATTGAGCTAAAGCACGGATCTTCCACGCTCCGGTTTGAATCTTGGCCATAGTCTGTAGTCATGTGTAATGAATGCCCATTATGTAGCAACGTTGCCCCTAGAAAGGTTACTGTTGGACTAGTAACCGGAAGGTTGCAAGTTCAAACCCCCGAGCTGACAAGGTACAAATCTGTCGTTCTGCCCCTGAACAGGCAGTTAACCCACTGTTCCTAGGCCGTCATTGAAAATAAGAATTTGTTCTTAACTGACTTGCCTGGTTAAATAAAGGTAAAATAAATAAAAAAGACCCTGTGGAAATGGTAGGTATTTGCAATATTACTACTACTAAAGTGAGGAGAGGAAATATGTTATTTCAGGAAGTTTAAATCCTTATTGTGACATAATCTGATCCCTGTCCTTGACCCTAGAGTAAGTTAAGAACTCCCCCGTCTCAAAACCTAAAATGTATTTTATTCCATTATGAATCTGGCGAGGTTAACTTGTTTCTACTGAAATATGTTTAGGGACAGGGCAAACAGGTCTAGATCTCCTACGCTGTAGCAAAACAAACAACAGGCAAATCTAATATACAGTAATCACGTGTGTACCCTTAGACACGGAGCCATGTCTTACAAAAGCACTGCTGCCTGTGCTTCCTCAACAAGCACTGCAAAGACACCAACTCAACATGTTTCCAACAGGAAATACACAAGGACTGTGTTTACTTAAATAAACTCAACAGTTATCTAACTCTACTTTGCAACGGGTTAAAAAAGAACGCGTTTGTTTTTAGATTGTAAGTCTGCTAAACAACTGTCTCTGGGTCACTGTTTTGGTGGGGCTGTTTTGGAAGTAGGCTACACTACCAGAGATGCAGTGGTGAAAGTTCCCACAGACGCCAATCCAGCACCTGCTCCTGTATATCAAACCCAGAGCTCTGATACGTTAATGCTGCGCAAACGATAAACTACATGCTACACACAGTTTACTCAACTCACAATATGATACGCTCCCAACATTTGACTGGCAATGCATGCCAAAATAGCATTGTTGATGGTGGAAACTGGGTGGAAGGCGGAGCCGCTTGATCAAAAACAGAAAATGTGTTCAATCTGTGCATACTGTATGCAGAAGGCACTACACTGTAAATAGAATGAACAACTATTCAACATATAAGGCAACCAGCTGCAATGGGATTGTGTTTGCTCAACATTTGGGAATATTGCTGAACCAATATACAGTTGAGTGAACAAACCTTAACACATTAGCTCCAATTCTTGCCCATTTGAAGTGCACTCAACTCACAGAATAATGCCGATTAAACCGTTGATTAAGTTAGCTTTTTTTCTTCTTTTTTTTACAGTGTACTGGAGAGTGTTTGGGTAAATTGAGAATTTTTTTACATTCAGCATCACTCCGTCAAGGGAAATATAGTATGTTTTTTATAAAAGAGATATCTATATACACTGAGTGTACAAAAGATTTCCATGACAAAGCTATGATCCCTTATTGATGTAACTTGTTAAATCCACTTCAATCAGTGTAGATGAAGGGGAGGAGACAGGTTAAAGAAGGATTTTAAGCCTTGAGAGAATTGAGACATGGATTGTGTGTGTGCCATTCAGAAGATGAAAGTTCAAGACAAAATACTTAAGTGGCTTTGAACGGGGTATGGTAGTACGTGCCAGGCACACCGGTGTGTGTGTGTGTGTGTGTGTGTCGAGAACTTGTCGAGAACACTGCTGGGTCTTTCACGCTCAACAGTTTCCTGTGTGTATCAAGAATGGTCCACCACCCGGACAACCAGCCAACTTGACACAACTGTGGGAAGCATCGAAGTCAACATGGGCCAGCATCCTTGTGGAACGCTTTCAACACCTTGTAGAGTCCATACCCTGATGAATTGAGGCTGTTCTGTGGGCAAATGGGGTGTAACAAACAAACACTTTGTACTTTTTAATTACACTTTTAACATAGGCCAGGCCCTGTTGTTACCTGATATCCCTGCAATAATTCCTTGCATTGCGCCTGGTAAGAAAACACTTTAATTTGCTTAACTTGCCATTGGTTCCAACATTGGCAAACTTTTCTCCATGGCCATTGGCTCAACTTACCCCAAGGCAAACCTTTTGACTATATTAGCTCACACAGCTACAAGGATGCACTTTCATGCTAAGTTTAGGACCTCATATGGTAGCTTATAAAGACCCCAACTGATGTATAGAACAATCTTCAAATTATCTACTTTGGTTTAGATCACCAACAACTGAATTTGGCTCTGCCCGGAGTATCCCTGAAGTACCTTTCATGTGCATTTTACCAGTAGGTCTCATGAGTTTTCTCAAGTACCCCCAGCTGATAGGCCAAGTACCACCAGGAGTCCTAGTACCCCTGGTTGGGAACCACTGGTTTAGATACAAACATCATCAAACCTCTAACACAATAAATTCATTTGACTTGGCGAAAATCTGTTTTTTGGAACTAACTTTTCAATGTGGTTTCTTCCTCCACAGACTCCATGAAATGATGACCTCTTCCTAAATATTTGGTCACATGATTCATTTTGTGTACAGTGCATTTGGACCCCTTCCCTTTTTCGAAATGTTGTTACAGCCTTATTCTAAAATTAATTAAATAAAAAATGTCCCTCATCAATCTACACACAATACCCAATAATGACAAAGCAGTTTGTCATTTTTTTTTGCAAATGAATTAAATATTCAAAACAGAAATACCTTATTTACATAATTATTCAGACCCTTTGCTATGAGACTCGAAATTGAGCTCAGGTGCATCCATGTTTCCATTGACCATCCTTGAGATGTTTCTACAACTTGATTAGGTCCACCTGTGGTAAATTCTATTGATTGGACATGATTTGGAAAGGCACACACCTGTCTATATAAGGTCCCACAGTTGACAGTGCATGCCAGAGCAAAAACCAAGCCATGAGGTCTAAGGAATCGTCCTTAGAGCTCTGAGACAGATCTGGGGAAGGATACCAAAACATTTCTGCAGCATTGAAGGTTCCCAAGAACACTGTGGCAACTATACTATTCTTAAATGGAAGAAGTTTTGAACCACCAAGACTATTCCTAGAGCTGGCCACCCGCCAAACTGAGCAATCGGAGGAGATGCGCCTTGGTCAGGGAGGTGACCAACAACGCTATGGTCACTCTGACAGAGCTCCAGAGTTCCTCTGTGGAGATGGGAGAACCTTCCCGAAGGACAACCATCTCTGCAGCACTCCACCAATCAGGCCTTTATGGTAGAGTGGCCAGACGGAAGCCACACACGTGACAGCCTGCTTGCAAAAGGCACCTAAATGACTCCCAGATCATGAGAAACAAGATTCTCTGGTCTGATGAAACCAAGATTGAACTATTTGTCCTGAATGCCTAGCGTCACATCTGGAGGAAACCTGGCACCATCCCAACGGTGAAGCATGGTGGTAGCATCATCATGCTGTGGGTATGTTTTTCAGCAGCAGGGACTGGGAGACTAGTCAGTCGAGATTCTTGATGAAAATCTTCTCCAAAGCGCTCAGGACCTCAGACTGGGGCAAAGGTTCACCTTCCAACAGGACAATGGCCGTCAACATACAGCCAAGACAATGCAGAAATGTCTCTAAATGTCCTGAATAAATGGGTCTGAATCCTTTATGAATGCACTGAATGGCTTCCTACAAACAAGGGTGGCTCAACGTACCCCTTGGGCTCACTCTCCCCTCAAGACATTGCTAAAAGGCTATGCTAAAGGCTATGCTAAAGCTAAACTGAGTGTCTATCCATACAGTGTAGTTGGTCCACAGTTTCTGCTCACTGTTTACAACACTGTGATACCATGAGCTCATTGGGAAACCTGGAGAAGATCAAACCATGCTCTTAGCTGCTTGGACTGAATCACTTCTAACAACTGGACTAGACTATCATTAACTCTAGTAACTAGTAACTGGACTAGACTACTGAACTCTGAGTGGATACTCAATGGATAATGCCAGAGA